>NC_053025.1:182600358-182868856 GCF_003073215.2 Triticum urartu | reverse complement strand
TGGATTTCACTCAAACCCGAACCACATCTACGAGCATAGCATGGCAATATAAGCAATACGTAGAAGTAACTCCCAAGGGTTTGAATATAACAGGGCAATAGGTTCTACCTCAGCAACTACTTCCCAACCCACAAGTTAATGACATCCTAATCATGCAATGTTTGAGGATTGGAACTAATGCACAAAAACTGGGTTTGGAAAGAGTATGATCAATGTGTTACTTGCCTTGCTGACGATCCGCGAATCCTAGAGACTCGTAGTAACACGCTTCGCACTCCGGGAATTCTATCGCAAGCAAACAATAACATACATAAGTAACAAGAAACGATGCACAAGCAAAACTCAAATAAGAGAGGTTGACCAGAAAGTTCAACTTAAGAACTCTGGTTTGCAAAAGAATCAAATCGAACAAAGCAACAAAACTCAACCGGCGAACGAAAGAAACTTCGTTTACTATTCTGAACTTAGGTCAAATTTTTACAATAGAAAAACTTGTTTGAGTTGATTAACCGGAAAGAGGGTTTCGAGATGAAACTCCAGGCGCTTGAATCGCCCGATTCCGATAAACGAGCGAAAAGATAAACAGAAACTAAGATTGGATCCGAAATCGCGATCAGAAAAATCGCGGAATATATCCGAGAAAAAGAAAAACGAAAAACATATTAACGAATGAACGTTCGTTATTTGGATCTAGACGAAGAACACGTTCGTTAAAACAAACGAATGAACGAACGCTCGCTAAATAAATAAACCGGAGAAAAACCGATCTATAAAAAAACAAAAAATGAAACTAGGGTTTTCTAAAAAAACGAATGGTTTTCTTTGGAAAACCGGGGCGGCGGGGTGGCTACCTCGGCTCGGCTCCGGCGGGACTCTGGCGCTGCGGCAGGGCGGCGTGGGGTGCGGGGCTGCGGCGGCGGCTCCGACGGCGGCGCGGCGGCTGCAGGCGACGGGGCGGGCGGCTGCGGCGGCGGTGGTGGGGCTCCAGGGGGGCTCCGGCGGGGTTATAAAGAGGGGGGCGGCCAACTTGGGGAAGGGGGCGGCCTCGGGAGGCGTGTTCGCCCCGGACACGGCGGCGGCGGCGGCTCCGATCGGGACTCCGGTCCCGATCCGGCTGGGGAGGCGGTGGCCCGGGTAGGCCGGCCTGGTTGGGCTGGGATTCGGCCCAGTCGGGTGCGCAGTATTTTTTTTTAAATAATTCCGCCGACATAAATAAAATCCTAGAATAATAAATAAAATCTGAAAATGCCAAAAGAAATTTTCACCGCCTAAATAAAATATTTAGGACGAGGTGAACATTTTCTTGGCTCTAAAATGCAATTTTGAGAACGTGCAATTTTTCTAATGCAAATAAAATCCGAATAAAACCAAATAAAATCCAATAAATGTTTTTAATATTTTTCCTCCAATATTTCATTTATTTTGGAGAAGTCATATTATCTCCACTCATTTGATTTAATATGAAATATTTTTTGGAGAGAAAAATTATTAAAATCAAAATCCTCGTTGCATTATTTGATAGAAAACAAATATGAAAACTGGAAAAATCCCCAACTCTCTCCGTGGGTCCTTGAGTTGCTTAGGATTTCGAGGATTGCGGAACGGAAATGCAATAAATCATGATATGCATGGATGATCTATGTATAACATTCCAAATTGAAAATTTGGGATGTTACAAACCTACCCCCCTTAAGATGAATCTCGCCCTCGAGATTCGGGTTGGCTGGAAAATAGGTATTGGTGGTCCTTGCGGAGATCATCCTCTCGTTCCCAGGTGGCTTCATCTTCGGTATGGTGGCTCCACTGAACTTTGCAAAAACTTGATAACCTTACTGCGGTTGACTCTGCTAGCAAACTCAAGAATCTTAACTGGCTTCTCCTCGTAAGTCAGATCACTGTCCAACTGAATCGCCTCCAAGGGTACTGTATCTCTTAATGGTATATCAGCCATCTCAGCATGACACTTCTTTAGCTGTGAAACGTGGAACACATCGTGGACTCCTGACAATCCCTCAGGTAGCTCCAACTTGTAGGCAACTTCTCCCATCCGTTCCAAAATGCGATACGGTCCTACAAATCTCAGGGCTAACTTTCCTTTAACTCCAAAACGTTTCACTCCACGCAAGGGCGATACTCGCAGATATGCTCTATCTCCAATCTCATAGGTTACCTCCTTGTGTTTTGAGTCTGCATAACTCTTCTACCTGGACTGGGCAATCTTCAGTCGGTCTCGGATCAGTTTTACCTTCTCCTCAGACTCCTTGATCAAGTCTGGTCCAAACAACTATCGGTCTCCTACCTCGTCCCATATCAACGGTGTTCTGCACCTGCGTCCATACAGGGCTTCAAACGGTGCCATCTTCAAACTAGCTTGGTAGCTATTGTTGTACGAGAACTCTGCATACGGCAAATTGTCATCCCAACTAGATCCATAATCTAGCGCACAAGCTCTCAACATGTCCTCCAAAATTTGATTGACTCTCTCGGTCTGTCCATCTGTCTGTGGGTGAAACGCTGTACTGAACTCCAATCTCGTTCCCAAAGTCTGGTGTAACTGATGCCAAAACTTTGATGTAAACTGCGTTCCTTGATCTGATACGATGGTCCTCGGAACTCCATGCAGACATACGATCCTGGACATATAGATCTTGGCCAACTTTGCACTTGTACAGGTGGTTTTCACTGGGATGAAGTGAGCTACTTTGGTCAAACGATCAACTACTACCCATATGGAATCATATCCTGCTTTAGTCCTGGGTAATCCGGTGATAAAGTCCATGCCAAGTTTATCCCACTTCCATTCGGGTATCGGCGTAGGCTGTAACAGTCCTGCTGGCTTCTGATGCTCTGCCTTGACTCTCTGACATACATCACATACGGCTACATACTCGGCAATATCCTTCTTCATACCAATCCACCAGAAACGTTCCTTCAAATCCAAATACATCTTGGTGTTTCCGGGGTGTATCGAGTATGGTGAGTCATGAGCCTCTTGAAGTATTAACTTTCTGACCTCCTGATTATTGGGCACATAAATTCGGTCCTCAAACCATAGGGTATCGTGCTCATCCTCACGAAAACCTTTGGCCTTTCCTTTTCCCATCTTCTCCTTTATCTCGGCAATCTCTTTGTCATCCTTCTGAGCTTCCCGAATCTTGTCCACCAATGTCGACTGAACCTCCATTGTGGCAATGAACCCTCTAGGTACAATATCTAATCGAAGTTCCATGATGTCCTCTGCTAACTCCTTCAGCAGTCCTTTACTTTCGAGGATATTAGCATAACTTTTCCGACTCAAGGCGTCTGCTACGACATTGGCCTTTCCCGGATGATAGTGTAGCTTCATGTCATAATCCTTTATAAGCTCCAACCATCTCCTCTGTCTAAGGTTCAGCTCCTTCTGGGTGAAGATGTACTTCAAACTCTTGTGATCCGTGTACACATCACAACGGTTTCCAATAAGATAGTGTCTCCAAGTCTTCAATGCATGCACTACGGCTGCTAGCTCCAAATCATGCGTGGCATAATTCAGCTCATGAGGTTTTAGTTGTCGTGAGGCATACGAAACAACTCTTCAGTCCTGCATAAGCACACATCCAGGTCCTAAGCGAGAGGCGTCGCAATACACTTGGAACTCCTTATGTATATCTGGCAGTACTAGCACTGGGGATGTAGTTAAATGTTTCTTCAACTCCTAGAAACTTGCTTCACAATCTTCTGTCCATTTAAACTTGGTATCCTTCTTTAACAGTTCAGTCATTGGTTTTGCAATCTTGGAAAAATTCTCAATGAATCTCGGGTAGTATCCTGCGAGTCCAAGAAAACTGCGGATCTCGCTAACTGAGGTGGGTGCCAACCATTTAGTGACTGACTGAACCTTGCTGGGGTCTACTGCTATACCTTCTCCTGATATAACATGTCCAAGGAATCCGACTTCCTTCAGCCAAAACTCGCATTTGCTAAACTTAGCATACAACTGGTGTTCCCTGAGCTTCTCGAGAACTAAACACAAATGCTCCTTGTGCTCCTCTTCGTTCTTCGAGTATACCATGATATCATCAATAAATACCACAACAAACTTGTCCAAATACTCCATGAACACCTTGTTCATCATGCTCATGAAATAGGCAGGGGCGTTAGTCAGTCCAAACGACATGACCGTATACTCGTATAATCCATATCGCGTTGTGAATGTCGTCTTTGGTATGTCCTTCTCTCGTATCTTCAACTGATGATACCCCGATCGTAAATCGATCTTTGAGAACACTTTAGCTCCTTGCAATTGATCAAACAGATCATTGATCATCGGTAGTGGGTACTTGTTCTTTATCGTCACTTCATTCAAGGCTCGATAATCAACAACCATCCTTAGGGATTTATCCTTCTTCTCAACCAAAAGTACTGGGGCCCCCCAAGGTGATGAACTTCTTCGGATGTATCCTTTCTCCAATAACTCCTTGATCTATTTCTGAATTTCCTCCAGGTCATTTGCAGGCATCCGATAGGGTCTCTTGGATATTGGTCCTGTCCCTGGCAACAGTTCTATCAAAAACTCAATGTCTCTGTCCGGTGGCATGCCTGGTAATTCCTCTGGGAAAACATCTGGGTAATCCTTTACTACCGGCACTTCCTCCTGAACAACTCCCGTAAGGGCATTCACTTGGCTCCTCCTAGGCACATGCCTAGACACATACTTAATCCTTTTTCCCTCCGGGGTGGTGAGATAAATCGACTTACTAACACAGTCAATGCTTCCTCCATACTTTGACATCCAGTCCATACCCAATATCACATCCAATCCTTGCGACTCTAAGATAATTAGGTCGGATGGAAACACATGTGTGCCAATGGTTAAGGGTATCTGGTCACACCATCGGCTAGCCATATACTCTGCTCCGGGTGAACTCACTAAAAGAGGGGTCCTAAGGGTTTGGGTTGGCAGTTTAAACTTATCCACGAATCCCCTTGATATGTATGAATGCGATGCACCAGTATCGAAAAGTACAAGAGCGGTAGATGACTTACCTATTACCGTGTCCGGCTGCTCTTCAACCTCCTCCACGTTAACGTGGTTCACTTGTCCTTTGTTGAATGGATTAGGCTTCTTCCCAGCGCTTCCATTTCCGTTTCCATTCCTTCCTTAAGGGCAATCATTGGCATAGTGCCCTGTCTTCCCGCACTTAAAGCAGGTAACCTGACTTAGGTCTCTTTTGGCGGGTGTGGATGGGTTGGAGCGGTTCTGATTGTTGTTAGCTCTGTTCCCATTCCCATTCTTAGCACCACTGTGGTTATGTGATCCTCCTCCAGTGTGGTTGTGACCTCCATGGTTATGAACAAGTCCTCCCGAGTTCGGGGTTAGGCGAGGCTTCTGCTGAGCTCCTGAATTATACTTCCCTTGTCCATACTTCCTCTTGCGGCTCTCAATCTGCTGCTGCTTCCCTTCAATCATAAGAGCCTTGTCTACCAACTCCTGGTAGTTGTTGAAGGTTGCTACCATCAACTGCATACTCATCTCATCATTCAGCCCTTCCATAAACTTCTCCTGCTTTGCGGCATCTATGGCCACATCATCAAGGGCATAGCGTGATAACTTGCTAAACTCATCCACGTACTGAGCCACAGTACGGTTCCCCTGGCGTAGGTTGCGAAACTCCCGCTTCTTCATCTGCATAGCTCCAGTTGAGACATGGGCTGTGCGGAAGGCTTGCTGAAGCTGGTCCCAAGTGACATTGGCTACAGGAAAAGTGGATGTGTAATTCTCCCACCATGAGGCTGCTGGTCCATCCAATTGATGTGCGGCAAAGCGCACCCTCTCAGCATCTGTGCAACCTGCGGTGGTCAACTCCCTTCCAATACGGCGTAGCCAATCATCAGCAACTATAGGCTCGGTGCTACTGGAAAACACCGGCGGCTGTAACCTTAGAAAACGGGCTAGGTTGTCCACTAGCGGTGGGTTGTTGTTGTTGTTGTTGCCCTGGTTCTGAACTAGTAATTGCATCAAGGCATTCTGCTGCTAGATCAACTGGGTGAGTTCCGGTGGGAAAGTAAAACCGGTGTCACGTCTCGGAGGCATCTGATGGGTTTAGATGGAAGATATTAGAATAGAAAAGGGGTCTAATGAGAAAACACTACCCATATGCACATGAGACAAACACAATCATTTCACTCAATCAATCAAGCAAGGGCATACAAACGGTCTAGAACTATCGCAAAAGTGCTCACTACTACTATATACATGGGGGAAATACTACTAATAGTTGGTGGTCATCTAGAAATTTTGATCGGTGGAAGACTCCATGATGTCTGCTCCAGCTTCGTCTTCAAAGTCATCATCACTAGGGTCGGAGTCGGTGTCGTCGATGATGATGTAGTCCTCGGGGCGTATTTCCTTGGGTTCTTCTTCTTCTTCTGTTGGTGCTGGTCCTCCCATGAATACTCCGATCTTCTTGACTAGGTCGTCATTTTTCTCCAGTAGGGTCTTGATTTCCTCCTCATATCCATCACGTGTAAACTTGAGTTCTTCCTCTAGCTCGATGATCCTAGTCTTCTCCTTCTTCAAGTCCATCATGTCCGCGCACATCTGGTTCTCCTAACGTCGGATGTGCTTGTTTAACTCCTGGATGAAAGCTGCAATGGATCTATCCTTCTTGGTGCTGATTACTTCCCATTGCTCGTCACGGCACCCACATATTTGGTAGATTGTGTCCTTAAGTTCCCTGTTGTAAATTTCTCCAATGCGTCCCATTGTAATGTGGGCTGCCATGCTCTTGCCAAAACTCCAGGTAGGTGCTTCGAAAGAAAACTCTATGGGTTTGGAAGTTGGCGAGAACGTCCTTCCTGGAACTTGTACTTGAATCGTCCAGCGCTCCTCTTCAGGTAAAGTGGCGTTGTACGTCCCGGTGAAGCTTGGTATTCCAATGTTCAAGTACCTAGTGACTTCCTTCAGGTGACGTCCAAAAGGTGTGTCTTCATCCGGTTGTGCAAACTTGTTCTTCATCTCTGCCATCCTAAAGAGTAGAAAGTGGAGAGGAGTCAGAAATGAGTAGAGAAGTGTGACCTAGGGTTTATCTTAGTGGTCGTGTCCTACACTCAGCGTGTGCTCTGATACCATCTTGTTTGTAGCGACCAGACCTCAGACGGTCCAATCTCTGTGCTCAGGTGTCATCCCTGGATCAGTAATGCTGACACCACACAGTACTTGAAGGATTTATAACAGAGTAGCAATCACACACTTATTACATCGAATGTCTCAAAGAGAACTTATTACAATAACATGGCTTAAGGCCATCTAATGCGATAACAGCGGAAGGCTTGGAAGATAAAGTGAGTCCATCAACTCCAACGGCATAGCTGAGCTGCACGGCAACGACCTAACGAACCTTACTCCTCGTCTGAAAAGTCTGCAACATAATACGTTGCAGCCCGAAAATGGGTCAGCACATGGAATATGCTGGCAATATAACACAGTAGAGCAAGAACAGAATAATTCTATCACTACATGCATATGGCTGGTGGAAAGCTGTATGGTTATAGTTTTTGCGAAAAGCCAATTTTTCCCTACAACAAAGGAATAGATTTTAATTTAACTATCATGGTGGTTGAAACATCATTGAGAAGGTACCCCCAACTCAATCCCAATTAAAGTGATTAACAACCCAACAATATTAATTAAACATGGTGAGATACATGTGATAACCCAAGTACTAGATACTCAAGAATTGTCCATAACCGGGGACACGGCTAACCATGATTAGATTGTACACTCTGCAGAGGTTTGCGCACTTTTCCCCACAAGACTCGATCGCCTCCGTTGGATTTCTCGCACTACATGGTGTTTGAGAAAGAAACGGATGACCGAGACACAGTCTTTCAGAAACATTAACTCTCTACTCCGGGCAGACCATACCAAACCTACAAAACCCACTACCTGCTGATCCACCTCTTCAAGAGCTTCACGTAACTTACTCAACTATGCTAGAGCCCATAATAGCTTGTGGCTGCACACGGAAGTTTCTAGCATGAATCAGCTCAGTTCCCTTTGAGCCTGGGTGGCAGTCCATAGGAAGATCACACGGGTACCCCGGGATTTCCAAAAATAAAAATAGATAACACTGGGTTCCCCAGGTGCCTCAATCCACCCAGTTGTTTGATTAAGTTGCCACCTTAAGTTGAACCATTAATTAAGAATCTCACATCTGTCGTGGATTTCACTCAAACCCGAACCACGTCTACGAGCATAGCATGGCAATATAAGCAATACGTAGAAGTAACTCCCAAGGGTTTGAATATAACAGGGCAATAGGTTCTACCTCAGCAACTACTTCCCAACCCACAAGTTAATGACATCCTAATCATGCAATGTTTGAGGATTGGAACTAATGCACAAAACTGGGTTTGGAAAGAGTATGATCAATGTGTTACTTGCCTTGCTGACGATCCGCGAATCCTAGAGACTCGTAGTAACACGCTTCGCACTCCGGGAATTCTATCGCAAGCAAACAATAACATACATAAGTAATAAGCAACGATGCACAAGCAAAACTCAAATAAGAGAGGTTGACCAGAAAGTTAAACTTAAGAACTCTGGTTTGCAAAAGAATCAAATCGAATAAAGCAACAAAACTCAACCGGCGAACAAAAGAAACTTCGTTTACTATTCTAAACTTAGGTCAAATTTTTACAGTATCAAAACTTGTTTGAGTTGATTAACCGGAAAGAGGGTTTCGAGACGAAACTCGAGGCGCTTGAATCGCCTGATTCCGATAGACGAGCGAAAAGATAAACAGAAACTAAGATTGGATCTGAAATCACGATTAGAAAAATCGTGGAATAAATCTGAGAAAAAGAAAAACGAAAAACAGATTAACGAATGAACGTTCGTTATATGGATCTAGACGAAGAACACATTCGTTAAAACGAACGAATGAACGAACGCTTGCTAAATAAATAAACCGGAGAAAAAACGATCTATAAAAAAACAAAAAACAAAACTAGGGTTTTCTAAAAAACGAACGGTTTTCTTTGGAAAACCAGGGCGGCGGGGCGGCTACCTCATCTGGGCTCCGGCGGGACTCCGGTGCTGCGGCGGGGCGGCGTGGGGTGCGGGGCTGCGGCCGCGGGCGGCGGCGGCGGCGGCGACGGCGCGGCGGCTGCAGGCGGCTGGGCGGGCGGCTGCGGCGGTAGTGGCTGGGGCTCCAGGGGGGCTCTGGCGGGGTTATAAAGAGGGGGGGCGGCTAACTTGGGGAAGGGGGCGGCCTCGGGAGGCGTGTCCGCCCCGGACACAGCGGCGGCGGCGGCTCCGATCGGGACTCAGGTCCCGATCCGGCTGGGGAGGCGGTGGCGCGGGCAGGCCGGCCTGACTGGGCTGGGATTCGGCCTAGTCGGGCACGCAGTATTTTTTTTAAATTATTCGGCCGACATAAATAAAATCCTAGAAAAATAAATAAAATCTAAAAATGCCAAAACAAATTTTCACCGCCTAAATAAAATACTTAGGACGAGGTGAACATTTTCTTGGCTCTAAAATGCAATTTTGAAAACGTGCAATTTTTCTAATGCAAGTAAAATCCGAATAAAACCAAATAAAATCCAATAAATGATTTTAATATGTTTCCTCCAATATTTCATTTATTTTGGAGAAGTCATATTATCTCCACTCATTTGATTTAATATGAAATATTTTTTGGAGAGAAAAAATATTAAAATCAAAATCCTCGTTTCATTATTTGATAGAAATCAAATATGAAAACCGGAAAAATCCCCAACTCTCTCCGTGGGTCCTTGAGTTGCTTAGGATTTCGAGGATTGCGAAACGGAAATGCAATAAATCATGATATGCATGGATGATCTATGTATAACATTCCAAATTGAAAATTTGGGATGTTACAAAAAAAGAAGGCCCAAAAAAGGGTAATGCTACTATCCTTTTTCCACACTTGTGCTTCAAAGTAGCACCATGATATAGCGAGTCTCACATATTGTGCTTCAAAGTAGCACCATGTTCTTCATATAGAGAGTCTCATATGTTGTCACTTCCATATACTAGTGGGAATTTTACGTTATAGAACTTGGCTTGTATATTCCAATGATGGGCTTCCTCAAATTGCCCTAGGTCTTCGTGAGCAAGAAAGTTGGATGCGCACCCACTAGTTTCTTTTGTTGAGCTTTCATACATTTATAGCTCTAGTGCATCTGTTGCATGGCAATCCCTACTCACTCACATTGATATCTATTGATGGGCATCTCCATAGCCCGTTGATACGCCTAGTTGATGTGAGACTATCTTCTCCCTTTTTGTCTTCTCCACAACCACCATTCTATTCCACCTATAGTGCTACATCCATGGCTCACGCTCATGTATTGCGTGAAGATTGAAAAAGTTTTGAAAAAGTTAGAGTATGAAACAATTGCTTGGCTTGTCATTGGGGTTGTGCATGATTTAAATACTTTGTGTGGGGAAGATGGAGCATAGCCAGACTATATGATTTTGTAGGGATAACTCTCTTTAGCCATGTTATTTTGAGAAGACATAATTTCTTTGTTAGTATGCTTGCAGTATTATTATTTTCTATGTCAATATAAACTTTTGTCTTGAATCTTTCCAATCTGAATATTCATACCAAAATTAAGAAGATTTGCATTGAAATTATGCCAAGTAGCACTCCGCATCAAAAATTCTCTTTTTATCATTTACCTACTCGAGGACAAGCGGGAATTAAGCTTGGGGATGCCTGATACGTCTCCAACGTATCTATAGTTTTTGATTGCTCCATGTTATATTATCTACTGTTTTGGACTATATTGGGCTTTATTTTCCACTTTTATATTATTTTTGGGACTAACCTATTAACCGGAGGCCCAGCCCTGAATTGTTGTTTTTTGCCTATTTCAATGTTTCGGATAAACAGAATATCAAACGGAGTCCAAACGGAATAAAATCTTCGGAAACATGATTTTCTCACCGAACGTGATCTAGGAGACTTGGACCCTACTGCAAGGGATCAAAGAGGCGGTCACGAGGGTGGGGGCGCCCCCCCTAGGGCGCGCCCCCTACCTCGTGGGCCCCTCGGTGCTCCACCGACGTACTCCTTCCTCCTATATATACACACGTACCCCCAAACGATCAGAAGAGGAGCCAAAAACCTAATTCCACCGCCGCAACTTTCTGTATCCACGAGATCCCATCTTGGGGCCTATTCCGGAGCTCCGCCGGAAGAGGGTCGTCATCACGGAGGGCTTCTACATCATCATAGCCTCTCCGATGAAGTGTGAGTAGTTTACCTCAGACCTTCGGGTCCATAGTTAGTAGCTAGATGGCTTCTTCTCTCTCTTTGAATCTCAATACAAAGTTCTCCCCCTCTCTCGTGGAGATCTATTCGATGTAATCTTCTTTTTTGCGGTGTGTTTGTTGAGACCGATGAATTGTGGGTTTATGATCAAGTCTATCTATGAATAATATTTGAATCTTCTCTTAATTCTTTTATGTATGATTGGTTATCTTTGCAAGTCTCTTCGAATTATTCGGTTGGTTTGGCCAACTAGATTGGTAGTTCTTGCCATGGGAGAAGTGCTTAGCTTTGGGTTCAATTGTGGGTGTCCTTACCCAGTGACAGAAGGGGCAGCAAGGCACGTATTGTATTGTTACCATCGAGGATAACAAGATGGGGTTTATTTCATATTGCATGAATTTATCCCTCTACATCATGTCATCTTGCTTAAGGCGTTACTCTGTTTTTAACTTAATACTCTAGATGCATGCTGGATAGCGGTCGATGAGTGGAGTAATAGTAGTAGATGCATAATCGTTTCGGTCTACTTGTCACGGACGTGATGCCTATATACATGATCATGCCTAGATATTCTCATAATTATGCACAATTCTATCAATTGCTCAATAGTAATTTGTTCACCCACCATAGAATACTTATGCTCTTGAGAGAAGCCACTAGTGAAACCTATGGCCCCCGGGTCTATTCTCATCATATCAATCTCCATCACTTTTATATTGTTTTGCTATTTACTTTGCCTTTACTTTTTATTTTGCATCTTTATATCAAAAATACCAAAAATATTCTATCTATCAGATCTCACTCTCGTAAGTGACTATGAAGGGCTTGACAACCCCTAATCGCGTTGGTTGCGAGTAACTATCGCTTTGTGCAGGTACGAGGGACTTGAGCGTGGGCTCCTACTGGATTGATACCTTGGTTCTTAAAAACTGAGGGAAATACTTATGCTACTCTGCTGCATCATCCCTTCCTCTTCGGGGAAAACCAACGCAAGCTCAAGACGTAGCAAGAAGGATTTCTGGCGCCGTTGCCGGGGAGTCTACGCAAAAAGTTAACATACCAAGTACCCATCACAATCCCTATCTCTCGCATTACATTATTTGCCATTTGCCTCTCGTTTCCTCTCCCCCCCCCCCAATTCACCCTTGCCGTTTTATTCGCCCTCTCTCTCTCTATCCTCCCTCTCTGTTTGCCTCTTTTGTCCGCTTGCTTTTTGTTTGCTCATGTGTTAGATTGTTTGTTTGTCGCGATGGCTCAAGATACTACCAAATTGTGTGACTTCACCAATACCAATAATAATGATTTCCTTAGCACTCTGATTGCTCCTCTTACCGATGCTGAATCTTGTGAAATTAATACTGCTTTGTTGAATCTTGTTATGAAAGATCAATTCGCCGGCCTTCCTAGTGAAGATGCCGCTACTCATCTGAATAGCTTCGTTGATTTATGTGATATGCAAAAGAAAAAATATGTCAATAATGATGTCGTTAAACTGAAGCTATTTCCTTTTTCGCTTAGAGATCGTGCTAAAGCTTGGTTTTCGTCTTTGCCTAAGAATAGTATTGATTCATGGAACAAGTGCAAAGATGCTTTTATCTCTAAGTATTTTCCTCCCGCTAAGATAATCTCTCTTGAAACGATATTATGAACTTTAAACAACTTGATCATGAACATGTTGCACAAGCTTGGGAGAGAATGAAATTAATGATATGTAATTGCCCTACTCATGGTTTGAATTTGTGGATGATTATACAAATTTTTTATGCCGGATTGAATTTTGCTTCTAGAAATCTTTTAGATTCGGCCGCGGGAGGCACTTTCATGTAAATCACTTTAGGAGATGCTACTAAACTCCTAGATAATATTATGGTTAATTATTCTCAATGGCATACTGAAAGAACTTCTAATAAAAAAGTGCATGCCATAGAAGAAATTAATGTGTTGAGTGGAAAGATGGATGAACTTATGAAATTATTTGCTTCTAAGAGTGTTTCTTCTGATCCTAATGATATGCCTTTGTCTACTTTGATTGAGAATAACAATGAATCTACGGATGTGAATTTTGTTGGTAGGAATAATTTTGGTAACAACGCTTATAGAGGGAATTTTAATCCTAGGCCATATCCTAGTAATCCTTCTAATAATTATGGGAATTCCTACAAAAACTCTTATGGAAATTATAATAAGATGCCCTCTGATTTTGAATCTAATATTAAAGAATTTATTTCTTCACAAAAGAATTTTAATGCTATGATTGAAGAAAAATTGCTTAAGATTGATGATTTGGCTAGGAACATTGATAGAATTGCTCTTGATGTTGATGCTTTGAAACTTAGATCTATTCCACCTAACCATGATACTAATGAGTCCCTAAAAGCCATGAGAATTTCAATTGATGAGTGTAAACAAAGAGCCACTATGATGCCTGCTTCCAAAGATGCCTTTATTAAAGCATGTTCTTCTAATTCTTATGAAAATCAAGATGAAGATCTAAAAGTTATTGATGTGTCTCCTATTAAATCTTTATTTTGCAATATGAATCTTGATGAAACTGAATATGATCTTCCTTTACATTTTGAAACGGAACATGGCGCATCCAAAATCTGTGGGCGTCGGTAGTTGTACACAATCGTTGTCGGACTTCACAAAAATGCAGACCAGCTGTAGTCGTACACGTTCGGAGAGGAACTTGTCGTCGAGGGACTTGTCGCATCCAAGATCTTCAGACTCACGGTACTTGACGCTTGGTTTCGAAACATGTTTTGGGTGTGTCCGCGATAACACATCGCAGGGCACCAGGTAACAACTTAGTTGGGTTCTGGCCACGTCGTTAAGGTCTTAAAGCCGAGGCCAACAGGGACAACCTGAGGAGTTAACAAGGTCTGGACGACGTCGAAAGGCACGATGATGGCGGGGAGGCGACCGGCGAGACTGGAGGAGCTCCTGCCCAGCACGGGAGTACACCTCCTAGTGGCTTGCAGGTGCTGCAGGAGGGAGGCATGGGGTCACGAGGTCAAGGAAGAGGCTTGGCAGCAGTGAACTTGGCGAAGCAGGGGAGGTCCGGGGCGCTAGGGAACATGGCGGGGCGTCAGAGCCGCAGGGGAAGCCGAGATCCACCAGATCTTGGCGGAGCATGCCGGCGGTGACGTCGGTCGGTGGAGAAGCACGGAGCGGCCGCGGCAATGGTGGCGGTGGCCGGCAATAATGCTGGGGCGTGGGAGGCCGCTTCCAGCACGGACGAGGCAAGGAGGAGGAGCTCAGGCGCAGCTCCGGCAGGGACGACACTTGATGGATCCAGAGCTGCTGGGTCCATACCCGGCGACGGTGCTGCTTGACTTGCGCTCGAGAGGCCACGAGCAGGGGCGTGCTCGAGGCTGAGGAAGCGCTCGAGGGTCGGCTTGGGGTTCGAGCTCCTCTCGAACTGAATCAAGGAGGGAGCAGGAGGCAGGGAGCTGTGGGGCGGCGGCCGGCAACAACTCCGGTGGCCGGCCGGCGCGACGTAGCTGGAGGGCGCGATGGCGCGCGCCGGGACGCTGGGAGAACGAGAGGGTGAGGAGATCGAGCGGAGGGAGATTGGGATCAGGCGAGGCATGATGCGTGTGTGCGTGTGGCGCTACGGGAGGGGAAAGAACGGGGAGATCGAGCGTGGGGCTCTCCTGGCGGCGCTAGGAGGAAACAAAGGGGATCGAGAGGGGGGTTCTATCGGGCTAGGGTTAGAGATGGGCCGGTCTGGCTGTAGGTGGGGCCGGCGTGGATTACCACGGGAGAGAGGAGATGAGTGAGGCCGCGGAGAGGCTATGGTTGGGCCTATTCGGCGGAGGAATCCCAGGGAAGGACTGGCACTAGTGGGCTGCTGCTCTACTCGCTGCTGCTGCTAACTTTTCCCATATTTTCACACCGAAAATAAAAGGACAAGTTCAGGGACAAAGGAGAGGGGTATGAGAGATATAAGAATATCCCCATGACCCTAGATTTATTCACATAATTGTAAAAATGGTTTGGACATTCTAGAGGAAGAAAAATATTCCAAGTTTGAATTAGATTCCAAACTTGAGGCATTTTTGACCCCAACCAAACCAAGTCCAATTGAGATGAAATTTGACAGAGAGAGAGTAGGAATGATGTAAGATTTACAGGAAATAAGTGAACATTTTACTAGGACATGAAAATGCCACTTGCAATAAATGTGTGAGAATTGAAAGGTAGAAGCTAGTCATGGGGTGTTGCACTTGATGATGGTTTAGATGGAAGGGCAAGATGGAATAGCAAAGAAGAAGGGAGAAGGAGTTCTCAAAGATGACAAACACACAACAAAAATGCACACTACAAAGATGATCATGAGGCAAATGCAACAACAATGACAAATGCAATAAAATGACAAGAGGCACATCACATCATGAAGCATAGAACAAAGCAAGTGCGGTAACCATGGCAACAAACACGGATGGCACAATGCAATATAATAAAAGATGAACATGATGCAATAAACAAAATATGGAAATGGCATCTGAAGCTTTGGTCTAGGGGCGTTACCACACTCCACCACTACAAGAGGATCTCGTCCCGAGATCTAGGATGGCACCGGAGAGAAACGGAAGGGATAGAGAAGAGGTAAATTAAGTTGCTTCTTTGATAAATGAGTGAAACCAAAGAACCTTGTGAGGTTGAACAAATTGAAAGAAAGAATACAACGAAGATGAACAAAGTTGAAAACACTCCGTTAGAAAAGAGGAACAAGGAACAATACGGGAACCTTGTAGGTTGAAAGACATAAGAAAAGGGGTTGCAATGGACAAGAAGTACATGCAAGCACTCCGGATGAAATGAGATGTACAAGGAATGATAAAGATCAATTACGACAACACTTCAGTTGGAAATGGAAGGCAATAATATGAACTTCACAAAATGAAAGCACTTAGATGAGACTCTGGTTAGAAGAGGAATGATAGCTACAACACTCCGGTTAAAACAAGATAGAGAAGGAATAAGAATGATATAATTTGGGCAGCACTCCGACTGTAAATGGAAGGAATTGAGCATGATCTTGACAAAACAAGATGATGGGTCGAAGAGAGCAACATCACAATGCCTCCGGAACAGATGTAAGAATAGAATCAAAAGAATGGAGGAGAAAACAACATGTTCTACCTCAAATGAGCTTGAAAAGCATCTTTAGGAGAAGGGTCGAACGGAGTTGTTGGAAAACCAACAACAAAAAGAGTAAGCTTGTTGTGGGCTTATGGAAAACATCTCAAAATTATGAGGTGAAATTCTCTCACTAATGAAAACAATAGATTTGGATTGATTTTAACAAGGAGACTAGAAACTTATTTCACCGGGAGGATAAATGAAGAACTTGGCTCATTTATAAGCACCATAAATAGCAACAATCCTTCAGGAAATCTTTAGGTGAAATATAACCCAATATGACTCCAATGAAGAGATTGATGGATGGAGAAGATCTCATGCTCGAAGAAATTGATGGGTTTAACTATCTCATTCTAGACAACTTATGAATCACGAAACACGGAGGGAAATTGTCAAGAGTGACATAACACCACCTCAAAAGATAAGATAGGAAGAACTGCACTTTTGGAATGCACGATAAAGAATAATTGAAGTATAGCTTGGTGGACCTTAGCTTCGAGAGAAAACTTGAAGAACAATTGAAGAATGAATAGAATCCTTGACGAACCACCATGTTGAGCCTCCATGAAGAACTCCGGAAATAAAAGGATGATAAAAAGAAAGAGAAGTTGAAAACACAAGGAGAAGCCTTGTAATGATTTAGATGGATCTTCGCGATGATATAATTGAGAGAGCTTGGAACTCCAGGAAAAGAAAAGATGAAACAATTGAAACTGAGAATTTGATGAGCCTCCGGAATAAGTTATTGAATTTACTTGATGAAACAAGAATAAGAATTACATTATGCTTATCCTTCACCAATTTAAATTGATGACAAGCAACGGATTTGGCATACTACTTATTCTCGTAGAAAGGATTAAGATAGATATGGCGCAAACTTGCGAAAGGTCTTCAACAATCCGCCAGTAGGATTGGAAAGAACGAATGAATTGATATGAGAACATAGGAAGAGGAATCTTGAACAAACCACCTTAAGAATTAAAAATGATCAAGGAAAAGATAGAGAAACACCGGGAAGAATTAGCAAATGAACGAAGATGCTTGATTAGCGAATATTTGGATGATGCACCGGTAGGATTTGAGAACGACAGCTGAAAACTGGAATGAATAATTCTGAGATGACGGGCTCTGGAGAATCAAACTGAAAAGACTCCTGAATTGCTCCGGATGGGTGAAAAGAATTTTTACAATCAAAAATAATTATGAGAGGGTGGCAACAAGCTAGAACCAGGAATATTCGAGAGAATGGATAAGATTTGGAGGAAAAACTCTTCTTCGGTCTTCAAATGTTGATAATGATGATGAGAAACACCACCATAAATTGTTGAGGCACTCCGGAATGAAAATTAGAAAGGTTGAACCAACGATGAAAAGAATTTGAAAGATCTTGGAGAAAGACATTTGACTAATGACAATTCATTCTTACGTCAAACTTTGAAAAGAATTTAAGAGTAACTCTGGAAAAATTAGAAGAGTCAGGTAAGATCCTGGGAAAAGACCTGTGGGTTAGGGCCCACTCAAAAGAAAACACCCGTATGAAGTGGGGGATGAATACGACCCTTTTGTCGGGCTCTGGAGTAGGTATGACTTGATCCTTGGCAGGGACCCTGTGCGCGATGTCCGCGGACAAATAGCTCACCCCGGAGCTCCTGACATGGCTAGGGAGGCTAGTTGTAACGCCCTCGATGTGGCTATATCTCCCACATGTCGAAGCACGACTTAGAGGCATAACCGCATTGAAAGCAATGTCGCAAGTGAGGTAATCTTCACACAACCCATGTAATACATAAGGGAAAGAGATACATGGTTGGCTTACAATCGCCACTTCACACAATTACATGTATAAAGCATTATATCAAACAGATACAATCAAGGTCCGACTATGGAACCCAAAATAAAATAAGACTACCCCAAATGCTACACTGATCCCCAATCGTCCCAACTGGGCTCCAGTACTGATCAACTGGAATGAAACAACACAACGGACAAAGTCTTCATCGAGCTCCTCCTTGAGCTTGGTTGCGTCATCTGTACGGTTCAACAGCACCTGCAAGCTGGTTTTGGGAGTATCTGTGAGTCACGGGGACTCAGCAATCTCACACCCTCGCAATCAAGATTATTTAAGCTTATAGGTAAAGGCAAGGTAATATGTGGAGCTGCAGCAAGCGACTAGCATATATGATGGCTAACATATACGCAAAAGAGAACGAGAAGAGAAGGCAAAGGCACGGTTGAGAAACTATGATCAAGAAGTGATCCTAGAACAACCTACATCAAGCATAACTCCAACACCGTGTTCACTTCCCGGACTCCGCCGAGAAGAGACCATCACGGTTACACACGCGGTTGATGTATTTTAATTAAGGTCAACTTCAGGTTTTCTACAATCGGACATTAACAAATTCCCATTTGCCCATAACCACGGGCACGGCTTTCGAAAGTTCAAATCCCTGCAGGGGTGTCCCAACTTAGCCCACACAAGCTCTCACGGTCAACGAAGGATATTCCTTCTAGCGGGAAGACCCGATCAGGCTCGGAATCCCGGTTACAAGACATTTCGACAAGGGTAAAATAAGACCAGCAAAGCCACCCGAATGTGCCAACAAATCCCGATGGGAGCTGCACATATCTCTTTCTCAGGGCACACCGGATTGCCCAAGGTTCTGGTAGACCAGCCCAGAGTTGCCCCTGGTGGCCACCGGCAACTGACGGGTTGGACCAACACTCAGAGGAGCACTGGCCTGGGGGGTTTAATAAAGATGACCCTTGGGCAGGCCTACCCAAGGGAAAGAAAAGGCTAGGTGGCGAATGGTAAAACCAATGTTGGGCCTTGATGGAAGAGTTTTATTCAAGGCGAACTGTCAAGGGGTTCCCATTATAACCCAACCGCGTAAGGAACGCAAAATCCGGGAACATAACACCGATATGACGGAAACTAGGGCGGCAACAGTGGAAAAAAAACACCAGGCATAAGGCCGAGCCTTCCACCCTTTACCAAGTATATAGATGCATTAATTAAATAAGAGATATTGTGATATCCCAACAAAATATCCATGTTCCAACATGGAACAAGCTCCAATCTTCACCTGCAACTAACAACGCTATAAGAGGGGCTGAGCAAAGCGGTAACATATCCAAACAACGGTTTGCTAGGACAAGGTGGGTTAGAGGCTTGGTTCAACAATATGGGAGGCATGATAAGCAAGTGGTAGGTATCGCAGCATAGGCATAGCAAAAGAGCGAGCAACTAGCAAGCAAAGATAGAAGTGATTTCGAGGGTATGGTCATCTTGCCTGCAAAGTTGTCAGAGTTGACTTGATCCTCGTAAGTGAACTCAATGGGCTCCTCGTACACGAACTCGTCTCCCGGCTCTACCAAAACAAGAACAACAAGCAAACGGAACACAATCAACCACGTGCAATGCTCAAACAACATGATGCAAACATGGTATGAACTGCGGGATGCGGTATGCGATGCATATGCATGATTTGACAAGGAATGATGGAACCTGGCCTCAACCTGGAAATCCAAGAGTTCCACTGGAAAGGTGAGGTGATTTCGGTTGAAACCGATATAAAGATCACCGGAATCGGATGCACGGTTTGGAAATGGTAAGGAAAACAAATATGGCACCGGTCTGCGATAATCAGCAAGTGACCAACTAAATGCATCAAGATAAATATGGTACAGCACTCAAACATAGCAACAAAATACGTGGCAGGGATCCACTCATGATGCTTGACAAAATATGAACACTGAGCCATGGCTAATTCATCCATTAACAGGTTCAAGCAAGCATGGCAAAAGAGCAAACGATAACAGGTTTCAGACTTTGTGAAATTAACACAAGTCTGGAATTTGTCAACAGGAAGCACACTTTAGAGCATGAAAACTACAAGCTACAGGAACTTAACATGGAAAAGCAAGGCATGGCATGAAGCTACTCAAAGCACTTAACAAAAGTCCCTTAGTGACCTTGAGCCAAAAGGGATCAGAAAATACAATTGCAAGCATGTGAACATGGCAAAAA
Source organism: Triticum urartu (assembly GCF_003073215.2). Lineage (NCBI taxonomy): Eukaryota > Viridiplantae > Streptophyta > Magnoliopsida > Poales > Poaceae > Triticum > Triticum urartu. Next base: position 182,848,390 of record NC_053025.1, on the reverse strand, counting down.
CATAAACAGATTCAGACTTAGTGAAAAAACTGGAGCATGCAAATCAGTTAACGAGTAGGTATGTTTACGAGCTCGATGCACTCACTATAGAGCATGGCATGACAAACTAAGCATACACCCATCAAGAATACATGGCATAGAAGCTAGACATGGCAAGAACAATAACATAGCAAGCACGGATCAATAGCAACATCCTCGGCAAAAACCCTAATCATGTCAACAATCTAACAAGATTATTTTATAGCAAAAGTAGAGCTCGATTGACTCAAGCTAGGGTGCTCCATAAATGCAAACAAAGACATGGATGGATAGAGCACCACAATGTTAACAAAACATCCTTACTGATCATCCTCAAAAGAGGCACGGATCACTAGGAAACAACATGAACATATGGCATAACAACAAAATCAGGACAAGGACTTGGTGAAATTCTAAGTCCCTGAAATCAGCAATATCGATTATGCTACTTTGCAAGCTTGGGCTAGTCACCACAAATATCACAAAAATACATGGCAAGCACCTCTTTAAAGATGGCATGGCATATAACAAAACTCATGTAGAGCTCAGGATCATAGCATGCACACATTAATCATGGCAAAAATGACAAAATGCCATCTGATGAAACAGATCTGACAAATTCCTCACATAGCCCTCTTCCAACAGCATTTCGGGCATCAAGATGAACTCAAATGAAAATGATGCAATGATATTAAATGATGTACTCGTCGAGACGAACATTTTGATATGCTACATGCACAAATCGGATCTACGATGAAAGAGTTACGACATGATGAAAATTGCCAAAAGATTAGGGTTTGGGGATGAAAGTCAACCCTCTCACATCCAGATCTGGATCCAACCGGTACTGTAGCAGGGCGCGGAAAACGAGGACCGTCGGCGACGTCGGGGAAGAAGAAGCAGCGGCCGGCGGGGACGCGGGGAGGCGCCGGAGATGAGGGGCCCGGCCCAGGGAGCTCGTCGAGGCGGCGGCTGACGGCAGGGACTCCGGGCGCAGCGAGCTCCGGGTCGGGGCGGCGCCCTGCGGAGGCGATGGCGAGCTTCGGCGGCTGGTGGCCTCCGGCAATGGTGTGCGGCGGCGCCGGAGTTGGAAGGAGGCGGCGGCGAGCTTCGGGTCGACGGGCGGCGCGGCAATGTGGGCTCTGCATGGTGACGTGGCGGGGCGGATTGACTGAGGGCGAGGGCGCGGACATGTCCGGCGCAGGGGAAATTTGTCCGGCGTCGTGGAGAGGAGAGATCTAGGGTTTTTACCGCGGAATTTTCAGGGGAGGCCACATATTTATAGGTAGAGGGAGCTAGGAGAGTCCAAATGAGGTGCGGTTTTCGGCCACGCGATCATGATCGAACGACCGAGATGATGGAGGAGGTTTAGGTGGGTTTTGGGCCAAATTGGAAGGGTGTTGGGCTGCAACACACACGAGGCCTTTTCGGTCCCTCGGTTAACCGTTGGAGTATCAAACGAAGTCCAAATGGCACGAAACTTGACAGGCGGTCTAGCGGTGGTAAACCAAGGCCGCATGACAAGTCTCGGTCCAATCCGAAAACATTTAACACCTGCACACGAAAAGAGGTAAAAGGGGACACCGGGTGACATAGGAGCGCCAGATTGCAAAACGGACAACGGGGAAAAAGCTCGGATGCATGAGACGAACATGTATGCAAATGAAATGCACATGATGACATGATATGACATGCATGACATGCAAGCAAAGATAAGGCAACAACAGCGAATAACTGGAGGACAGCTGGCACATCGGTATCGGGGCGTTACAAGACTCCACCACTACGAGGGGATCTCGTCCCGAGATCTAGGATGGCACCGGAGAGAAAACGGAAGAGAAAGAGAAGAGGTAAAACTAAGTTGCTTCTTTGGCAAACGAGTGAAACCAAAGAACTGCAAAGGTTGAACAAATTCGAGGAAAGAATACAAGGAAGGTGAACAAAGTCAAAAACACTCCGTTAGAAAAGAGGGACAAAGAACATTGTGAAAACCTTGAGGTTGAAGGGCAAGATATATATTGAAACCACTCCGGTTAAGAGGATAAGCATGAAAAGATCATGATCTTCACAATTCGAGATGATGATTGAAAAGAGCAACATCACAAAGCCTCCGGAAGAAATGAAAGAACGGAATGGAATGGACGGAGGGGAACAAGATCTTGAGAGAGCATGCTTACAACAAATGCTGGAATGGAGTTGCTGGATTATCAACAACGAAAAACATAAACTTGATATGGTCTTATGGAATACATCTCCAAATTATGAGGTGACAACCTGCCACTCACGGAAAAGATTGGATTGATATCAACAAGAAGGCGAGAAACTATTTCACCGGGAGGATGATGAATAACTTGGGTCATTTATGAGCACCATAAATAGCACAATCCTTAGGGAAGGCTTTAGGTGAAACATGACACAAGATAACTCCAACGAAGAGGTTGATGGATTTAAAATATCTCATTCATGACAACATGTGAATCATGAAACATGAATTCAAATTATCAAGAATGACATAATACCACCTCCAAAGATATGGTAGAAAGAAATTGCACTCCGGATTGCAAGATGAAGAATGCTTGAGCTCCTCTGAAAAGAATCTTGATGAACACTTCGAGAAGAAATTAAATCCTTTATGAACCATCATGTAGAACCTTCATGAAGAACTCCGTTACACAAAAGGACGATCAAACGGAAGGAAAAAGAAGTTGAAAACACAAGGTGAATCCTTGTACCGATTTAGATGAATCTCTGTGGTGAAATAGTTGTAAAATGTTGGAACTCCGGGAAAAAGTGAAGATGAAACAATTGAAACCGAGAATTTGATGAGCCTCTGGAATAGGGAATTGAGTTCACTCGATGAAACAAGAATAAGAATTACATTATGCTTATCCTTCACCAGTTAAATTGATGACAAACAACGGATTTGACATACTACTTATTCTCGTAGAAAGGATTAAGATAGATATAGAGTCAACTTGGAAAGGTCTTCCATGAACCACCGGTAGAATTGAAACAACGAATGAATTGATATGATAAACAAGGAAGAGAAATCTTGAACGAACCACCGTAAGAATTTGAAAATGGAATTGGAAAAAGGCACAAATCACCGAGAAGAATTAACGAATGAACGAAGATGCTTGAGGGAATTTAGATCCCTGAGAACGAAGAGATCATGAGCTAAATAGAGAATGTTTGAATGATACACCGGTAAGATTGAAGAATGATAACTGAAAACTAGAATGAATAAATCTTAGATGATGGGCTCCGGATAAAAAAACTGAGCAGACTCTTGAATTGCTCCGGATAGGTGAAAAGAATTTTCACAATCAAAACAATTAAGAGAGGATGGCCTCGAACTAGAACCACGAATCTCTAAGAGAACGGATAAGATATGGAGGTAAAACTCTTCTTCGGTCTTGAAATGCAGAGAATGACGATGAGGAACACCACCATGAATTGTTTAGACACTCCGGAAGAATCAAAACAAAGAGGTTGAGACAATGATGAAAAGAATTCGACAGATCTTGGAGAAAAACATAAGACTGAAGATATGGAGACTAGTGGCGGTGTAAAAGATTGAAGTTTGGGCGCTAGAGCTTGAAGATGGGAAGGCAGGAGAAGGAAGAAGGTGTGCGGGAAAGAGAGGAATCTGTGCCCTCCTATATAGGCAGAGAATATCAAGCACACCCCTCAACCCTTAAAACTCGCATGTTCCCAAGGGGTCGTGCGAATGGCACGGTTGGATTACCCAAAACTGTATTTATGAGAATCCCGTAATGGGCGGGCACAATCTATGTTTTGACAAGACGTGCCAATGGAGGCTATGAAAATGGTTCAAAATGTTAAGAGGCTAGACGTGACATTTTGCCAAAAAAAAGTTGTCAGTGGAAAGGCACTATTTTTTGATATATTGCCTTCATTGCCGAGGGTTGTAACAATTATATAGAGCCGCATATTGTTCTTTTGTTCAGAAGATTGCTTTGAAGTATTCGGGAGGAAGAACCCGCCATGCAATGTCGAAGACAATCCGCGTGCCGAATATATTGTCATTGAAGACTGGTTCAGGGGCTACTGAGGGAGTCCTGGATTGGGGGTCCTCGGGTGTCCGGGCTATTCAATATGGGCTGGACTGATGGGCCATGATGATACAAAGCGGAAGACCTTTCCCCATGTCTGGGTAGGACTCCCCTATGCGTGGATGGCAAGATTGGTGTCAGGATGTGTAATTTCCTTCCTCTGCAAACCGACTCCCTATAACCCTAGGCCCCTCTGGTGTGTATATAAATCGGAGGGTTTAGTCCGTAGGAAGAAGGAGAATTGACATAGGCTAGACATCTAGGATTTGGCCATTACGATCTCGAGGTAGATCAACTCTTGTAACCCTTATACTCATCGAATACAATCAAGCAGCAGATAGGGTTTTACCTCCATTAAGAGGGCCCAAACCTGGGTAAACATTGTGTCCCACTTGTCCCTTGTTACCTTCGATCCTCAGAAGCATAGTTCGGGACCCCCTACCCGAGATCGGCCAGTTTTTATACCGACAATAACTGTCTCTAGTACCTCTTCATCAGGGGTTGGCGTCCATTCTGTAATAAACTCTGCTAATGCCCTGCTCTGAATTGTTGATGTGCTCTCGAACTTTAGGCCAAAGCAGGATAACTCCAATGCCCACTCTACTATTCTGTCGGTAGCCTCAGGGTTTTGGAGTATCCTTTGCAAAGGGAAGCGGGCGATAACCGTGATCTCGGGGGATTGGAAGTAGTGGCGCAGTTTCCTTGAGGCCATGACTAGGCCAAAAATCAATTTTTGCATGCCAAAATACCTGGATCTAGCCCCCTGTAATAGGGAGCTGGCAAAGTATACTAGGCATTGCAACACTTTCTTCCTAGACACGTCCTTGGGGTTCCCTCTGCTGATGTGCTCTTCCTTGTCCTGAACCACATCTGGCCTTGCTGGGCTGTGCTCACTCTCTCCCTCGGAAGGGGCACTGGTCGAGGCTACTGCATCTTCCACTTCCCGCTGCGCCACTAGTGCTGCACTAACCACTTTATTAGTTGCCTCCAGGTATAGAAGCAATGGCTCTTGTGGTTTGGGAGCAACCAAAGTGGGCACAGAGGACAAGTAGGTCTTCAAATCTTGCAGTGCCACATCTGCTTCTAGAGTCCACTTCATGGGCCCTGCCTTCTTCAAAATTTTGAAGAATGGCAATGCGTGCTCGATAGACTTGGAGCTGAACCTGCTAAGCGCGGCAACGCACCCTGTCAAACGCCTCACATCCTTAACTATCTTTGGCAGATTACCAGAGGGACACAAAGAAACCAAGTAGCTTGCCGGAGGGAACGCCAAACACACACTTCTCCAGGTTTAGCTTCAAGTTGATCTTGCTCAGATTAGCAAATGTCTCTTCCAAGTCCTAGATGAGGGTTGATCTGTCCTTGGTCTTGACCACGATATCATCCATATAAGCTTCAATGTTCCTGTGCAACTGTGATTCAAAACCAATCTGGACTGCTCTTGCAAAAGTGGACCCCGGCACTCTTCAACCCGAAAGGCATGCGCACGAAGCAGTATGTGCCACATGGGGTGATAAATGAGGTCTTGTCTTCGTATTCCTTGGACATAAAGATTTGATGATATCCAGAGTATGCATCCAAGAAGGAGAGAAAATCACACCTGGAAGTGGAATCCACAATCTGGTCGATGCGCGGCAAGGGAAATGGGTCCTTTGGGCAGGCCTTGTTAAGATCTTGAAATCTATGCAAAGCCTCCATTTTTTGATAGCCTTGTGTACGACCACTGGGTTTGCTAACCACATTGGATGTAGTACTCCTCTAACCAAACCAGCTACCTCAAGTTTCTAGATCTCCTTGGCAATGAACTGCTGTTGCTCCAAGGCTTGCTTTCAGACCTTCTGCTTAACGTGTCAGGCATGTGGGTAGACAGCAAGGTGGTGCTCGATTACCTCCCTGGGAACACCGGGGATGATAGATGGTTGCCAGGCAAACACATCGACATTTGCCCGTAGGATGGCAACAATCGCTCTTTCCTATTTGTCATCAAGGGTGGCACTGATAGTAAAAGTACCATCAGCACGAGCCAGCCTTGCCGGGACCTTTTTCACATGGGGTGCAGCAGCCTTGGATTTCTTGCTATTGAAACTCTCCGGCAAGTCATCAACGGGCGCAGAACACTCCGAAGAGGTACGCTTCCCGGATTCCTTGCTGGCATCCCTGCTAACCTTCTTATTTCCTTTGCTTTCCTTAGCTGGAACTGCGACTTTAGCGGCCTCTTCTACGACTACGTCTCGGTACATCTTATCCACGCAAATAATTGCATCCTTCTCGTCTGATGGAATGGAAATGACGCCCACTGGCCTTGGCGTCTTCAAGGTGTTGTAGGCATAGTGGGATGCTGCCATGAATTTGGCCAGAGCTGGGCGTCCAAGGATTCCGTTGTACGGCAGGGGGAGGTCAACCATATCCAACACAACCTTCTCAGTCCGGTAGTTCAACTCTCCCCCAAATGTCACTTGCAACATGATTTTTTCCTTAGAGTGACTCATGTCGGGGTTGATTCCTTGAAACGTTCCCGTGACTTCGAGTTCTTCATCTACCATCTGAAGTCTACTGATGACCTTTGGGGAAATCAGATTCAACCCGGCCCCGCCGTCGACCAGCATCTTTGTGACCTTGAGATTGCGGATTGTTGGTGAGAACAACAATGGCAAACACCCTACCACGGCGGTGCGGTCAGGGTGGTCCTCTTCGTCAAAGAAGATGGGCGTGCGTGACCACTTGAGCGGCTTCCAAGAGTATGTCGTTGGCTCCACGACATTGACCTCATGCGCACACTGTTTAAGTTGGCGGTGAGAGGAATGCAGAGATGCACCCCCGTCAATGCACAGGGCGTCAGTGGCCCTCTGGAATTCCTACTCGCTGGTTTCCTTTTCATCCCCTCCATCACTTTCATCATTGCAATCCTCCTTCCCTCGGCCCCTGGTGGATTTCCTTGGTTCTGGGGAGCCTTGCCGGGGCGATTTGCTTCACCGCCTCGGCCCTTCCCGCCAGCGCCATTCTAACCTTTTTCCTTATCACGCTTTCATATTCAGCCCTCTACTTCTTGATGAGCTGCTCAACCTGATGACATTCCTGGAGCGTGGCCCTTGGTCCGATGAGTCCTGCAATATGGCACATCACCTTTCCCAGCCTTCTTGGCAGTCGCAGCCTCCCGGCAATCAGTGCACGCGGCAGCCTCCTTGCCGATACTAGGCGTGCCTGATCCCTCAACGGTCATTATTGTCTTATCCTTGCACCTCTTGTTGCACTTCTTGTTCTTCTTCTTCTGACCGGTAGCTTCGTCATCCTCCGAGTCGATGTCGACGTCATCTTCTTCTCCAGGGAGTTTCCTCCCCTCCTCCACCTGAGCACACTTGTCCACCAAGATGTAAAGCTCCTTCACAGTCTTGGGCAACCGAACGTTCATCTTGGAACATATTCGACGGGTGCAAACATTGGACTGGAATGCAGCTATCACAGCTGTCGGGTGGATATCTGATATATTTCTGTGGACTCGGTTAAACCTCTACATGTACTTCCACCAGGTTTCTCCTTCCTTCTATGGGAGAAGCTACAAATCGCTGGGCCGCCCTAGTTCTTGGTGGCCGCCTGTGAAGGTGCCAACGAACTCATGGCACAGGTCAGCCTAGGAGTTCTCCGGCAGGTGCATCAGCCAAGACCTCACGTTTGCCTTGAGCGGCAAAGGGAAGTAGTTGTCAAAAACCTTCTCATCTCTTCCGCTGGCAGCTTGAAGAGCGATGGTGTAGATGCTCAAGAACTCTGCCGGGTTCAGCCTTCCATCATAGTTTTGTGGTATCTTTGGCTTGAACATGCAAGCAGACAACCAACGGACTTACCGCAGCTCACGGGTGAAGGCAGGGCACCCAGCCTCGAAGGGAAGGTACCTGCCTTCGCCATGTGCGGGCTCGTCGACATCGGGGCCGTCGCACCCATTGGACTGACGGTGGTTGTCGCGGCGTCGCTCGATGGTGGCGTGCATGCCTTCCCTCTGCCTGTCCTCTAGGGATCCCTATCGGCCTTTATGTGCTCGAGGATCAGATGAAGACATCGAGGCACCATCAAGCTCTTGGTCGCGCAGCCCCCATGATGGCTGACGTGGCAGGGATTGCACCATGGGGGTGGCCCCTTCCGCACGGCCAACAGCATGGGATGTCTTCGTCGTCTGGAGAGGCCGTGGCGGGCCAGCTCGCTGTGAGCCCCCGGCCTCGGCAAAGCCAATCAGACTCTGAATTGTGGCTCTCCACTCATCCATCTGATCGGCTGTCGGTGGGAATATCAACAGCAGCTGGGCCCGTGCCATGGCCTCCGAAGCAGTATTTGGCATAGGTAATGATGATGTGGACCGCGGCGTTGCCTGGCTCATGAAGGTGCCGGTGGTGGCTGCACCGGGCTCCCGTTGCCGGGAGCCCGTCACTTGGATGGCGTGGTGACGAGTTGGTGGCGTGTGTGGACCAATGACCCCATTCGGAGCGTTGGTTGGGCCAGTTTGCTCGGGGGCGGTGCATGTCCTGCGACCGCGCCCGCGACAAGGGCGGCCGGAGGATTGCGATTTGCCTCAGGGCAAATGTCACTGCCATGGCTATGTCCCTCGGCTAGGCAGGGAGGGACAAAAGGAATTATTTCTCTACCCGTACCTCATGGAGCGCGGTCGCCGGGATGTTGTTGGTGTTTTCCTTCTCCGGTACCTCCCGCTCCTGCTTCAGCCGCGGAGGAGGTGGTGACAACGCTGCCTATGTGGACCACGTCTCCCGCAATGTCCACATCCTCATGCGTCTCCGCATTCCCCGCGGCATCGGCGGTCACGGGCGGCGGGGCCTTCGAGGTGGACGGGTGAGCTGCGGCACCGAGCTTCTTCTTGGGCGCCATAGTTGATAGCAGGTGCATTACATAAACCAAAAGGCATACGTCTATAAGAAAAGGTACCAAAAGGGAAAGTTAAGGTGGTATTTTCTTGATCCTCTTTTGACACAGGTATTTGAGAGAAACCAGAATAACCGTCTAGAAAGCAAAAATTTGTGTGTTTGGATAATCTTTCTAGCATTTGATCAATAAAAGGTAAAAGAGTAATGATCCTTTTTAGTAGCTTTATTTAGTTTGCGGAAATCAATTACCATTCTATAACCTGTAAAAATTCTTAGGAATCAATTCATCTTTATCATTTGGAACAACAGTAATACCTCCTTTCTTACGGACACAATGGACAAGACTTACCCACTGACTATCAGCAACGGGATAAATTATACCTACCTCAAGAAGCTTTAGTATTTCCTTTCTTACCACTTCTTTCATCTTAGGATTTAACCGTCGTTGGTGATCAACAACCGGTTTAGTGTCTTTCTCCAATTTTATTTTGTGCTGGCATAGAGTGGGACTAATGCCCTTAAGATCATCCAGAATATATCCAATAGCAGCACGGTGCTTCTTCAGAGTTTTCAATAATTTCTCTTCTTCCTGCTTTGAAAGATTAGCACTAATAATAACAGGATATATCTTCTTTTCATCAAGATAAGCATATTTAAGAGTATCAGGCAATGGTTTAAGCTCAAACATGGAATCACCCTTGGGTGGAGGAGGATCCCCTGGAATTTCGACAGGCAAGTTGTGTTTCAAAATAGGTCCCTATTTAAAGAATACTTCATCTATTTCCCTTCTTTCATTCATAAACAGATCATTTTCATGGTCTAGCAAATATTGTTCTAAAGGATCATTAGGAGGCACGGCAATAGAAGCAAGACCAATAATTTCATCTTTACTAGGCAATTCTTTATCATGGGGTTGTCTACGAAATTTAGCAAAATTAAAATCGTGAGACATATCCCCTAAACCAACAGAAACAATATCCTTTTGCAGTCTATGTTAGCATTAACAGTATTCAAGAAGGGTCTGCCAAATATAATGGGACAAAAGTCATCTTGTGGGGAACCAAGAACAAGAAAATCAGCAGGATATTTAACTTTCCCACACAAGACTTCAACATCTCTAACAATCCCAATTGGTGAAATAGTATCTCTATTGGCAAGCTTAATTGTAACATCAATACATTCTATCTCAGCAGGTGCAATATCATGCATAATTTCTTCATATAAAGAATGAGGTATTGCACTCGCACTAGCACCCATATCACATAAGCCATGATAGCAATGATCTCCTATTTTAACAGAAATAACAAGCATGCCTACAATAGGTCTATGTTTATTTTTAGTATCGGGTCTAGCAATTCTAGCAGCTTCATCACAAAACTAAATAACATGCCCATCAATATTATCGAACAAGAGATCCTTAACCATAGCAATACTAGGTTCAACTTTAATTTTTTCAGAGGGTGTAGGTGTTCTAGTATTACTCTTATGAACCATAGTTGAAGCTTTAGCATGATCCTTTATTCTAGTAGGGAAAGGTGGTTTCTCAATATAAGCGGTAGGAACAATAGGATCAACATTATAAGTGATAGTCTTTTCTTCAACTTTAATAGGTTCAACTACTTATACTTTAATGGGAGGATGATATTTAATCCACTTCTCCTTAGGGAGATCAACATGAGTAGCAAATGATTCACAGAAAGAACCTACTATCTCAGAGTCAAGTCCATATTTAGTGCTAAATTCATGAAAAGCATCGGTATCCATAAAAGATTTAACACAATCAAACTTACGTGTTATACCCGACTCCTTAAAAGATCATGATGAACCAGATGCATAGGATAAAACTTCTGATGAAATCCCAATTTCAATCGGTTGTAGTTCCATGATCCAATATCATCACATAGACTAAACCATGTCGATGCCTTTCCCTTCAAAGATAAACGGAAGACCTTCTTATTGATAACATCCTCGGGCATACCTGCAAACATAAATAATCCACAAACTTCATCCACATAGATTAAGTGCAAATCGGGATGCAATGTTCCATCTCCTGTAAAAGGATTAGCTAGCAGTTTCTCTATCATACCCGAAGGAATTTCAAAGTAAACATTTTCAGTAGGTTCGGTAGGTTGAGGAGCAACTCTTTGCTCTACTAGTCGGGGTGAAGATACCCCGAACAAGCCCCTCAAAGGATTACTTTCCATAGTAACAAGTGACAATAAATTTCAGCACATTATATAAATTTTTCCTTACCAAATTCCACCTACAAAAGGCGCTTCACTCCTCGGCAACGGTGCTAGAAAAGAGTCTTGATGACCCACAAGTATAGGGGATCTATCATAGTCCTTCCGATAAGTAAGAGTGTCAAGCCCAACGAGGAGCGGAAGGAAATTACAAGCACTTTTCAGTAAGGTATTCTCTGCAAGCACTGAAATTATCGGTAACAGATAGTTTTGTGATAAGGTAATTTGTAATGGGTAACAAGTAACAAAAGTAAACAAGGTGCAGCAAGGTGGCCCAATCCTTTTTGTAGCAAAGTACAAGCCTGGAAAAACACTTATATAAAGGAAAGCGCTCCCGAGGACACATGGGAATTATCGTCAAGCTAGTTTTCATCATGCTCATATGATTCACGTTCGTTACTTTGATAATTTGATATGTGGGTGGACCAGTGCTTGGGTACTGCCCTTCCTTTGACAAGCATCCCACTTATGATTAACCCCTCTTGCAAGCATCCGCAACTACAAAAGAAGTATTAAGGTAAACCTAACCATAGCATGAAACATGTGGATCCAAATCAGTCCCTTACGAAGCAACGCATAAACTAGGGTTTAAGCTTCTGTCACTCTAGCAACCCATCATCTACTTATAACTTCCCAATGCCTTCCCCTAGGCCCAAATAATGGTTAAGTGTCATGTAGTCGACGTTCACATGACACCACTAGAGGAGAGACAACATACATCTCATCAAAATATCGAACGAATACCAAATTCACATGACTACTTATAGCAAGACTTCTCCCATGTCCTCAGGAACAAACATAACTACTCACAAATCATATTCATGTTCATAATCAGAGGGGTATTAATATGCATAAAGGATCTGAACATATGATCTTCCACCAAATAAACCAACTAGCATCAACTACAAGGAGTAATCAACACTACTAGCAACCGATAGGTACCAATCTGAGGTTTTGAGACAAAGATTGGATACAATAGATGAACTAGGGTTTGAGATGAGATGGTGCTGGTGAAGATGTTGATGGAGATTGACCCCCTCCTGATGAGAGGATTGATGGTGATGATTTCCCCCTCCCGGAGGGATGCTTCCCCAGCAGAACAGCTCCGCCGGAGCCCTAGATTGGTTCCGCCAAGGTTCCCCTCATGGTGGCGGTGTTTCGTCCCGAAATTGCTTATGATTTTTTCCAGGGAGAAAGACTTCATATAGCCAAAGATGGGCACCAGAGGCCTGCCAGGGGGCCCACAAGACAGGGGGCGCGCCCCCCACCCTCGTGGATGGTGGGTGGCCCCCCTCTGGTGCTTTCTTCGCCCAATATATTTTATATATTCTAAAACTGACTTCTGTGGAGTTTCAGGACTTTTGGAGTTGTGCAGAATAGGTCTCTAATATTTGCTCCTTTTCCAGCCCAGATTTCCAGCTGCCGGCATTCTCCCTCTTCGTGTAATCCTTGTAAAATAAGAGAGAATAGGCATAAGTATTGTGACATAATGTGTAATAACGGCCCATAATGCAATAAATATCATATAAAAGCATGATGCAAAATGGACGTATCACCTATGCACAGTCTAGGCAACAGACCCCGGGGTTTGTTGCATCGACACTCGCTCGTAACCGTCAAGGGATTTACAACCCGTTGTTCGCATTGGGTTGTAAGTATTTTTTGCTTGTGCGCAGGTGTTGTTCACTAGTCGTTGCTTGGTTCTCCTACTGGATTGATAACCTTAGTTTCACAGCTGAGGGAAATACTTATCTCTATTGTACTACATCATCCTCTCCTCTTCGGGGAAAACCTAACGCAACTCACAAGTAGCATACATCAAGACAAGACTTTGGGGTTGTCTCATTATCTATCTTCAAGATAGTTTTCCTTATCTGTTTTATTAGCTTTGTCAGAGACCAACAAGGATGTCTCACTATCCTGAACCTTATCTGCATTACCTACTTTACCATTGCTTAATAAGTTACTCTTCCCCAATATTCTGCCAGCATTCTAAAAGAAGAAACAAGCAGACACATAAGAGGTTTAGCATGTAGTATATGAAACGCATTTTGGTGAACCAGTTCAGTAGTAAGGTGGACAGGATTAAACTAAAAAGTCTTGTATTATGAAGTAGTACGTAATAAAAGCATCAAACAAACATATATCTATGTACTATCGTCACTGCATTATCTTGCCAAATCAAAATAGAGACACAGTTCAAATCATATCAGTTCAAGACAAAGAACCATTGAAAGAATACAAGTGTGGGAAACTACACAGCACAACAAGATTTCAAATGGGTACCATGGGTATACATGTACAACAACACTATTGGTTCTATTGTGATGCTAGTAATGTGCATGATATGAGAACACAACTGTATACACAATTGAAATTGAAATCAACAAAGCGATTTAGAAGAGCAAACCAGTTAAACAAACATGTTTAAACATACCTGTTGTGCCATTGGAGTTTTGATTGGATCCTTCAATTTAAATAAGTTTTTATGAGTAAACACAATGATAGAAGAGCAAAGCGCTACACACTATAGCAATAGAATCTTGCCTAAGAACCGTTGTTCTATAGGTTTAAGCACTTGTTCTACACGAACAAAGTATAGTAAGACATAGGCATATTATACTTCATACTAAAGAAATGATCTCATAGACCTTACCGCATTCGTGGTTCTGGACCAGTACAAAACAAGGCATTCCCAGTCATCGTCCCGTAAATGTGTCTCAGGAGAAAGTAAGGGAATTTGATGAGTTTCCTTGCTAGTGAAATACATTTTCTTCAGGTAATTCCGATACTATCACAAAGCATTCTTGAAGATAGCAGAGGTATTAGCACAGGTTACCTCATCTCTAGTTTCCAAATCAGTACTTCTCTACAAAGAAAAATGGGAACATTTGTTGTATTATAACCAGCATGGAGGTAGAAAGTATGGGACAAAGTAAAGTAATTGACATGAATAACATTACTTACACATAACTCCTAGATGAACACCTGCAACTAGATTTTTCCTTTATTTTCAGTACAATATTTTCATGATGGGACGATACGCACATAGGATTTAACAACATGAAATGTGATAGATGCTAAACTACGAATGGTTGGTTGTGCTTCATCCACAGGAATATGTGTACTAACTGGTGGAGTTGGGGTTCGTCGTGGTAGTCCTAGCACTTTCGGCACTTGAGGTGCCTTACTCATTGCTCTTGTTTGGGAGCTCTGTGGTGGAGATGGTGTTGTATAAACTTGAATTTGGTTACTATTTGCTGGGGTTCGAGTTAGATTGGGTGAAGCTGGCTCTCTATCCATCGAAGTAGGGGTACAATCTGCAAGAGTCCGGGTTATGTGTGGTAGGGCTGGTTCTTGTGCATGTACAACCGGGGTGCTATCTCCACCAAGAGGTAGCACAGTTTTATTTGAAGACTATGTGTTTACTCTGCTAGATACTTCCATCACCCCTCCAATTCAAATGGCTGATAAACAAGAAAAGTTGTTGAATGTACAGACCTTGTATGAGAAATAGATGCAATAGATAGTGAGGAAAAAAACAGGGCATGAAATAGTTCACATATATATTGTTTAACTAAGAAGGATAGCATGACATAATTTCACATATATGATGTCGACCTCAGCTGGATAGCATAGCATGACATAATTCAAAGATATGTTGACTAACTAAACAGGATGGCATGAGATAATTATATGATGTCTTTAGTAAAGAGGTTCGCATGACATAGTTCACATACATGTTATGTAAGTAATCAGGACCGCATGATATAATTCACATATGTGATTTATATACTTAGCAGATGGCATTCACATATATGATTTCTGAACTAACAACATGGTGTTGAATGTTGTGTATATGATGTCTAAACTATGCAATTCAAGACACCGTTTGCATGATATGAGCAGTATAACTGAGCTAAGTTAGAGCATAAACTTTGATGGGGAAATGGGACTGGTCATCTGTCTCTGAGTCCATCTCTGAAGAGCTATCTACACCCAGCAAGAGATTTCCATTGGCAGGTAGCACTGTCTACATTGAAGACCTTGTTTTCACTCCAGATTTTTCCATCACCTCCTCAAATGGCTGATTCACAGGAAGAATAGTTGAATGTACAAACATTGTCGACAAATGGAAATGTAATGAAAAAAGTAACGACAAGATATAATTCAAATATATGATGCCTGGCTAAACAAGATGGCATTGCATATTTCAGATATATCATGGATGGCTAAAAAAGATGATATTGCATAACTCACATATATGATATAGAAACTAAACAAGTGGCATTATAGAACATGTCTAAACCAAGCAGATGACATATATGATGTTGAAAGTAAGCACTGCAAGGCAACATATGCATGATATGACAAACATCACCATGCCAAGTTAGAGCAAACACCTCGGGGATAAATAGGAGAGGTGATGTCTACTACGCAACTTTATTCTTGTAGACACGTGTTGGGCCTCCAAGCGCAGAGTTGTGTAGGAACGTAGCAATTTTCCCTCAAGTGGATGACCTAAGGTTTATCAATCCGTGAGAGGTGTAGGATGAAGATGGTCTCTCTCAAACGACCGTGCAACCAAATACAAGAAATCCCTTGTGTCCCCAACACACCCAATACAATGGAAAATTGTATAGGTGCACTAGTTCGGCGAAGAGATGGTGATAAAAGTGTAATATGGATGGTATAAATATATTTTTATAATCTGAATAAATAAAAACAGAAAGGTAGCAAATAGTAAACGGGCACAAAAATGGTATTTCAATGCTTAAAGACAAGGCCTAGGGTCCGTACTTTCTCTAGTGCAATCTCTCAACAATGCTAACATAGTTGGATCATATGATTATCCCTCAAAGTACAACAAAGAATCACTCCCGAGTTCCTATTAGCGGAGAACAAAAGGTAGGAATTGTTTGTAGGGTGCGAAGCCACCTCAAAGCTATTCTTTCTGATCGATCTATTCAAGAGTTCATACTAAAAGTAACACAAATCTATTGTTTCCGTTCGATCTATCCTACAGTTCGTACTAGAATAACACCAAAGCATATTCATATTCATAATACTCAATCCACACAAAGAACTATACAGAGACCCTGAAGTTTCTGTCGGAGAAAAACGTGCATCAACCCCTATGCATAGATTACCCTAATAGCACCGCGGGAATCTGCGAGTTGAATGCCATAACATATATCAAGTGAATCAATAAGATATCCCAATTGTCACCTCAAGTATTCATACCGCAAGACATATATCATGTGTTCTCATCTCTGAATATTCAATCCGATAAGACAAAACTTCAAAGGGTAAAGATTCAATTCATCACAATGAGAGTATAGAGGGGAGAAACATCATATGATCCGCTATATTAACAAAGCCCATGATATAGATCACGAGAGAGAGAGAGAGAGAGAGAGATTAAGCACATAGCTACTGGTACAAACTCTCAGTCCCAAGGGTGGACTACTCCCTCCTCATCATGGTGGCCCCCGGGATGATGAAGATGGCCACCGGAGATGATTCCCCCCTCCGGCAGGGTGCCGGAACGGGTCTAGATTAGTTTTCGGTGGCTACAGAGCCCTGCGGCGGCAGAACTTCTGATCTAGGTTACCCCGAAGGGTTTCGAAATATTTGGGAATTTATAGTGCAAAGAGGGGGTGCGGGAGGCCACTAAGGTGGGCACAACCCACCTGGGGGCACCAGGGGGCCCTGGCCCACCCTGGTGGGTTGTACCCCCTCAGGGCACCCCCTGGGTGTAGCTCTGGCCCATTGGGTTCCTTCTGGTCCAAAACAAATCTCTGTAAAGTTTCGCAGTGTTTGGACTCCGTTTGATATTGATATTCTGCGATGTAAAAACAAGCAAAAAACAGCAACTGGCACTGGGCACTGGGTCAATAGGTTAGTCCCAAAAAATGATATAAAGTTGCTATAAAATGATTGTAGAACACCCAAGAATGATAAAATAACAGCATGAATACTTCATAAATTATAACGTTGGAGACGTACCGGCATCCCCAAGCTTAATTCCTACTCGTCCTCGAGTAGGTAAATGATAAAAGAAATAATTTATGAAGTGTGAATGCTAGCAAAGTGCATAAGTTTGATCAATGATAATTTCAATCACTTTTCCTAGCATCATAACATCAATTCTTTCTTATAAAACTTCTCATGTTATAGTAGCAACCAATTCACATCTTAAGGTTCAAACAATGAATTCTCTTGAAACCCAATAACCTATGTTCTTAGTCACCAAGCAATTGCAATTTAAATTATTCAACCAAGTTTAAGTAAGAGCTCCACATACTCAACCATCATATAGTCTTCTATGATTGCTAACACTCACCTTGTACACATGAGCAAAACTTTTCAACCGGACACATAGAAAGATAGGGACTTATAATTTCGCCTCTCAGCGTATTCACCTCAAGGGTGATGTCAACAATAATAACTCATGCTACCCATATCCAATTGGATATATGTGCCTAGATCTTTCCTCACCACATGATGCTTACCAAAAGAAAAAATAAAAAGGAATAGAGAGGAATACTTTGACTCTTTGCATAAAAGTAAATACTGAAAAGTAAAGGATAGGCCCTTTGCAGAGGGAAGCAGAGGTTGCCATGCGCTTATTTGTTTGTATGCTCAATCCCTTAGTGCACAAGAACGTCACGTTATATTGCCTCCTGTGATAGCAACCTTTATTATGCAGTCTGTCGCTTTTATTGCTTTACCATCACAAGTTCGTACAACGCTCAATTTTCTCTTCCACTAAATGATCTCACACTTTTAGAAGCAATTTTTATTGCCTTATTGCACCGATGACAACTTACTTGAGGGATCTTGCTCAATCCTTAGGTAGGTATGGTGGACTCTTCAAAATAAGATTTGGGTTTAAGGGTTTTTGGATGCACAAGTAGTATCTCTACTTGGTGCAGAATTTTCGGCTAGCAAAGATGGGGGGCAAGCACCACATGTTGAAGGATCTATGACAATATAACTTCTATGTGAATATGAACAAACATAAACCATTACGTTGTCTTCCTTGCCCAACGTTTTGTCATATAATATTTTGATGGGGGCTCACAATCACAAAATATTTCCATGATAGTGTATTTCCATGAAAGTTCTCTTCCTTATACTAATTATTCGTGAATTGCTTGTATGACCAATATTGTGATTGTGAAGCCTCAAAAGATTTCACTTTCTAAACCCAATGTGAAGCTACCACTAGGCATGATATGATTTCAACTTCATGACATTCAATTTATTCAACAATTTACTCATAGGATATAAGTGAAGCACAAGAGTAAATGACATAGAAAAGAGTTCCGTTGACGGGATGTGAATGCCTCTTACTTAACCTCCCTGGCAACTATTTGTGGACTCTATTTTATTTAAAAACTTTCAGATATAAGTATCTTATTAAAACAGCAAGCAAAATGAAAATAAAATGACATTCTAAGAATAGCACAACTCATGTGAAGAAGCAAAAACTTAGGCTCAACCGATACTAACCGATAATTGTTGAAGAAGAAAGGTGGGATGCCTACTGGGGCATCCCCAAGCTCAGATGCTTGACACTTCTTGAAATATTATCTTGGGATGCCTTGGGCATCCCCAATCTTGAGCTTTTGTGTCTCCTTAATTCCTCTCATATCACGGTTTTCCTAAATCTCAAAAGCTTCATCCACACAAAACTCAACAAGGACTTGTGAGATAAGTTAGTATAAACCAATGCAGAAACCTTATCATTCTCTTAGAAAATCACTAAAATTATTGCATATTAAATGCCTCTGCATATTTAATACTCATATCCTCAAATAATATCATTAAACAAGCAAACATATGCAAACAATGCAAACATAACAGCAATCTGCCAGAACAGTACAATATGTAAAGAATGCAAGAGTATCAATACGTCCCTAACTCCAAATGTTATGAAAATTTACCAAACTTTAGAAAATTTATCAGAGCTCAGTTTGCAAAAGGTTTCAACATTTTATCACATTATGACTTTTCTAGAAAATTTTTGCAACAGCGGTAAACTTTCTGTTTTCAAACAGCAACATGTATACTTGCAAAATAAGCATGGCAAAGGCTATCATTGCCACTTTTATTGAAATAAAAGGTGCAAAACATTATTCTAAATAACAGCAATAAAATCCTAACAAAATAAATTGACGCTCCAAGCAAAACACATATCATGTGATGAATGAAAACATAGCTCCAAGTGAGGTTACCGATAATGTTGGAGACGAAAGAGGGGATGCCTTCCAGGGCATCCCCAAGCTTAGTTGCTTGGATCTTCCTTGAGTATTACCTTGGGGTGCCTTGGTAATCCCCAATCTTAGGGTCTTGTCACTCCTTATTCTCCTCATATCGATATCTCACCCAAAACTTGAAAACTTCAATCACACAAAACTTCACAGAACTTTGTGAGATAGGTTAGTATGATGAGGAGCAAACCATTTCACTTTTGGTACTGTCAAAGACAATATTCATAATTGTTCTCAAACAATGCCTACTTTAGCATATTATTTCCACAATTTATATTGAGCAATATAAGCCATAGAAACTAGGAAGGAAGCAAACTAAGCATTGAAAACAGAATCTTTCAAAAACAGAACAGTCTGTAGTAATCTGTACTCAAACCATACTTCTGGTACTCCAAAAAATCTGAAAAATTAGGAAAACTAGAGAAATTTGTTTATTAATCTTCCGCAAAAATAATCGTCATTTTATCATGCATCTGTTAAAAACTAGAATTATTTTAGTGAGCGCAAAAGTTTCTGTTTTTCAGCAAGATCAAAGCAACTATCACCCAACAAGATCCTAAAGGCTTTACTTAGTACTTTATTGAAACTAAATCTATAAAACATGATTACTACAGTATCCTAATCATGTGAACACATAAAAACAGTAGGTAAAAGTGTTGGGTTGTCTCCCAACAAGCGCTTTTCTTTATTGCCTTTTTAAGCTAGGCATGATGATTTTAATGATGCTCGCATAAAAGTAAAGAATTGAAACATAAAGAGAGCATCATGAAGCATATGAATAGCACATTTAAGTCTAACCCACTTCCTATGCATAGGGATTTTGTGAGAAAACAATTTATGGGAGCAAGAATCAACTAGCATACGAAGGCAAAATAAGCATAGCTTCAAAACTTTCAACATAAAGAGAGGAAACTTGATATTATTGCAATACCTACAAGCATATGTTCCTCTCTCATAATAATTTTCAGTAGCATCATGAATGAATTCAACAATATAGCTATCACATAAAGCATTCTTTTCATGGTTCACAAGCATAGAAATTTTATTACTCTCCACATAAGCAAATGTATTCTCTTCAATAATTGTGGGAGCAAACTCAACAAAATAACTCTCATGTGATTGAAAATTAAAATCATGATAAAAAGTTTCACGGTTATCATTATTCAATATAGCATACATGTCACCACCATAATCATCATAGATAGCAACCTTGTCCTCATAGTAAATTGAAGCCTCATCCAAAATGGTGGATTCATCACTAAATAAAGTCATGACCTCTCCAAATCCACTTTCATCATTATAATCATCATAAATAGGAGGCATGCAATCATTATAAAAAATTTGCACATCAAATCTTGGGGGACTAAAAATATCATCTTCATCAAACATAGCATCCCCAAGCTTATGGTTTTGCATATCATTAGCATCATGGATATTCAAAGAATTCATACTAACAACACTTCAGTCACGCTCATGATTCAAATATTTTGTGCCAAACATTTTATTGACTTCTTCTAACAATTGAGCACAATTTTCCGATCCATCATTTTCAAGAAATATATTATAAATATGATCAATAATATGATGCAACCTCAATTCCATTTTTTAGTTTTCTTTTATAAACCAAACTAGTGATAAAACAAGAAACTAAAAGATTCAATTGCAAGATCTAAAGATATACCTTCAAGCACTCACCTCCCCGGCAACGGCGCCAGAAAAGAGCATGATGTCTACTATGCAACTTTATTCTTGTAGACACGTGTTGGGCCTCCAAGCGCAGAGTTCTGTAGGACAGTGGCAATTTTCCCTCAAGTGGATAACCTAAGGTTTATCAATCCATGAGAGGTGTAGGATGAATATGGTCTCTCTCAAACGACCCTGCAACCAAATACAAGAAATCCCTTGTGTCCCCAACACACCCAATACAATGGAAACTTGTATAGGTGCACTAGTTCAGCGAAGAGATGGTGATAAAAGTGTAATATGGATGGTAGAAATATATTTTTATAATCTGAATAAATAAAAACAGCAAGGTAGCAAATAGTAAACGGGCACAAAAACGGTATTTCAATGCATAAAAACAAGGCCTAGGGTCCGTACTTTCGCTAGTGCAATCTCTCAACAATGCTAACATAGTTGGATCATATGATTGTCCCTCAAAGTACAGCAAAGAATCACTCCCGAGTTCCTATTAGCGGAGAACAAAAGGTAGGAATTGTTTGTAGGGTGTGAAGCCACCTCAAAGCTATTCTTTCTAATCGATCTATTCAAGAGTTCATACTAAAATAACACAAAGCTATTGTTTCCGTTCGATCTATCCTAGAGCTCATACTAGAATAACACCAAAGCATATTCATATTCATAATACTCAATCCACACAAAGAACTATAAAGAGACCCCGAGTTTCTGTCGGAGAAAAACGTGCATCAACCCCTATGCATAGATTACCCCAATATCACCGCGGGAAGCCACGAGTTGAATGCCATAACATATATCAAGTGAATCAATAAGATACCCCAATTGTCACCTCAAGTATTCATACCGCAAGACATATATCATGTGTTCTCATCTCTTAATATTCAATCTGACAAGATAAAACTGCAAAGGGTAATGATTCAATTCATTATAACGAGAGTATAGAGGGGAGAAACATCATATGATCCGACTATATTAACAAACCTCATAATATAGATCATGAGAGAGAGAGATTAAACACATAGCTACTGGTACAAACCCTCAGCCCCGAGGGTGGACTACTCCCTCCTCATCGTGGTGGCCGTCGGGATGATGAAGATGGCCACAGGAGATGATTCCCCCCTCCGGCAGGGTGCCGGACCGGGTCTAGATTAGTTTTCGGTGGCTACGGAGCCCTGCGGCGGCTAAAGTTCTGATCTAGTTTAACCCCGAAGGGTTTTGGAATATTTTGGAATTTATAGTTCAAAGAGGGGGTGCGGGAGGCCACCGAGGTGGGCACAACCCACCTGGGCGCGCCAGGGGGGCCTGGCGCACCCTGGTGGGTTGTGCCCCCCTCGGGGCACCCCCAGGTGCAGCTCTGGCCCATTGGGTTCCTTCTGGTCCAAAAAAATCTCCATAAAGTTTCACAGTGTTTGGACTCCGTTTGATATTGATTTTCGGTGATGTAAAAAACAAGCAAAAAATAGTAACTGGCATTGGGCACTGGGTCAATAGGTTAGTCCCAAAAAATGATATAAAGTTGCTATAAAATGATTGTAAAACACCCAAGAATGATAAAATAATAGCATGAATACTTCATAAATTATAAATACGTTGGAGACGTATCAAGAGGTCAGCTCCCTCTGAATCTGCCTTTTAACAAATGTCTTCCTCTGGATTACAATCTACAAGAGGTGGGGGTTCCATTACACCCACCATGGAGCGATGTCTACATGACATTGTATTGCCGTGCAAAACTCTTCTCTTTTTCTCTATATATTCAGCATGACTATGTACAATATCTAACGTGCATACGAAAAAATATAGTGAGATTATGTAAGGAGAGGAAGTAGAAATCTAGAGTGATGGTAACAACCAGTGGATAGATTCAAGAATAATGATAGCAGGTTGATGATGGCTTTAATTTAATAAAAATACATATGATAATTGCTTTACTGTTTTGTTTCCCACCCAAGATGAGCAATATAGACATACCATAGGTCAACTAGATAATAGACAGAGATACTATTCATGGTTGCCTCGATATGTGCCCCACAAGAATTTTAAAACTGAAGTTTTAACATTAATTTGGACCTAACTTGGAGTCTAAGAGGTGAACATGACGATAAAGTAGCAGGTAATATTAAGCAATGTGTAGCATAAGAAGAAACAAAAGTGTGCGGCCTCTCTTGCGGTCCTGCATACTCCTCAGGTTCATCTGTTGAGTCGATGATGGTGATGTAGTTGCGATGGGTGCTGGAGGCAGGGAAGCAGATGTGAGGCGATGAAAGATGGTCAGGAGTCAGGATGTCTGGTATGGTGGACGCTTCTGTCGATGGAGCAAAATAGGTGAGGTCGACAACGTCGCGAGAGAAGCAGGACAAACCACAGAAAGTTTTCTTCGACGCCTATCTGTAACTGAAGTAATTCTGTACAGGGCCCTTTGGCTTGCAAGATTCTACAAATGCAAGGATAAGAAAAACATCAGAATAGGATAGAAATGCAGGTGGGAAGCATAGCATTTGTAAACACATGATTTCTGTCAACTTGGGTATTTGGTTCATAGGAATTGGAAGAGCAGAGGAATGCAAAGAAACGTGGCCAAATTGAAGTGAAACTATATGAAGATGTGTACAGTTAGAATGTTATTCCGCCACTAATGCACCTAGTCTTGTTTTCATGCATAGGATTTTGAAAAAGTAGGTCCAGGTGGATGTTTCGCTCCATTCGTTTCAACCAAATGCATGAATAATTGACTATTAGAGTACCATAGGAAAATTTCCTATTGTTATGTATTTCCTTCACTTTTTTCCTTTGAACCAAAATAGCCCTAATGGATCAACATGAAACTAGAGTAAGAAATGAGGCGACAAGTGTACAACCTCTTTGGTGTAGCCGTGTCAACCTCAGCATCATTGGGTTGGTCGCTAAAGAACTTGCGATATAGGTGGCTGTCGGAGGTGTGGAAGAAGATTTGAGGCATCTGTAGATGGCGTGGAGGGTACTGCTCTATTGGGATGGATGGTTCCATCGTTGGAGCAGCTCCGGTGAGCTGTACGACATCGATGCTGAAGCAGTAGAGGACAAACATAGTTAATCTCGACTGGGATTCTAATAGCATCTCCAATAGATAATTTAAAAAACATTACCAAAAAGTGGTAGACGTAGAATTTACATCACCAAAAAAGACCTGACTCCAACAGATGAGGTAAAAACTGTTGATTCTGAACTTAACTATCGAAACTGAAATTTACTGTCAGATTTGAATGTCACTGTCGAAATTGAATGCACTAGTAGCAGAGAAGCACTTCACATGTAGTTTAGGCCGCTCGAGCACTAGTAGTAGAGAAACAGTGATCTAAATCAGCAGGTGATCGATAGAGAACACACTAGCAGATAGCAGCCGGAGCAGCAACGCTTGGGGCAGTAGTGTGAAGTAGAGTCATAGCATCAACTTGTGTAGTTATAGCAGCCTATGTACCAGCATCAACAGCGCAAGCGAGAGCAGGAGCAGAGCAGCAGCACGAGCGAGCTCTAGGAAGAGCAGAGCAGTAGTGCAAGCGAGCGAGAGCTGGAGCAGCAGCCAAGGGAGCCTCGCACTAGGTGAGAGCCGCCAGTCAGAGCACATTAGACCAGATTAGATCCTTGCTAAGATACACATATCAGACCACATTATCTACAATCCCAATTCCTATACTCTAAACAGAGCACATTAGAAGTTTAGAACAATGTGTAAAATTCTTGCCTCCTCTAATCAGAGCTTCAGAGTACATATCTGAATTTCTTTTTGTCAGATTTCACCATTGTTGATTTGTTTATTTCCATTTTTTATAGTTAAATTTATTTCTACTATTTCTTTTTGGGTTATTATTACTACTATTGAACATGTAAACCGCATGAGTTTTTCGAATTTAAGTTAAACCCATGCCTGCTAAAAATTTCCCGCAGCAACGCGCGGGGTGTTATCTAGTACACACAAAATGCACGCGCGCACACCCAGTTCTCATAAGTATAACGTCAAACAGGTAGATAACATGAACTCATACACAAGAACAAAGACAATTGGAGATCTCTACAATGGTCACACGTAAGGAGAGAGAAGGAGATCTTTTGTAAGCGTTTTTGTTTCAAAAATAACAACCGCTACATTATTTAAATTTGAACTTTAGTGTTTTTTAAATGGGGGGGATTCATTTTTAACTCTTTTCGAAGTACTCGTACAAAATATCTTTTTTCTTACAAACATCGAATTGTTGTGTTAATTTAATTTAAACCTTTTGTTTTTTTTCAAAAAGGGGAAAATCCTTGTACAAATATCTGTCTCTTTGTTTCTCAAAATTTTCGAACTTTAAATTTTATTTAAATCTGAACTTTCAAAGTTACCATTTTTTACGTTTTCTTCTAGCTACATAAAAATCAAACATCTCAATTAATTTAATCTAACCTTCTTTTTGGTTTTATTTCTTTTTTCCGTGTGTGTTTCAGTGTTATCCTTTTTCTTTAGCATTTCCTCAACACTCACGCATGAACTTCTCTATTCGTCACCCCTGACCTTCCGAAATTCCTTTTTCATATGCATTAACTTTCATGGGAAGATCCTTGAACATTTGTTTTATTTTTCTTACTAAAAGACACATGCATTTTTTGCCTTGTGTTTGCACAAAAGAAGCTATTACTGGTGTCCCAATTAAAAAAGCTAGTGAATTTCTCCATCACACACATGTTTTTCTGAACCTCACCACACATTTTCTGAACGTTAACCTCACCACCACACACACACACGCATACGTGCTCCTTATCCATTATATTTCTGACCTTTATGCGCACAAATCTACAAAAACAACAACATGTTTTGTCATATCATGAAAAGAGCATAACAAAGCTGCACTGTGCAGCGACATCGAACTGAAGCGGTTTGTCCAGGCCGAACTTCTGCGTGTACATATGGTATCTTTGAAAAATTGACTGAATGGAACCTGTCCTCCATATAATGTTCTTCCCTACATCAGTTATGTACGTGTACAGGAAGATGAAAACTATAGTAAAAACATGAGTGTTCCGTTCTTTTTATAGACTTTTTGAATTGGTATGTTAATTTAATTCAATTTTGTTGGTTTTTATTGGTTTATAAAAATTTGAGTTTTTTATAAACATCGAACTTCTCCATTATTTAAATTTGAACTTATTAGTTTTATTCTTAGAGAAAAATATGGTTTTCCAAAAAGCATGAAATATAAGCCGATTGTGATACAGGAACATTTTGTCATGGCATTTTATTGTTTTTAAGTTCCTGGCTTCTTTTCGTTTTGTCATGTTAACTTTTTTGATTACTTTCCTTTCAACTTATAGAACACAAACAGTTTGGTAACTAAAATTGCGTATTTTTTCATGAAGTTTGGTAGTTGAACTTCTGTATTTTGTTCCTTTCCTATTTTTGTTTTATACTATATATTATGTACTGAATGAAGTTTGGTAATTGAACTTCCTGTATTTTTTATGTGAATTCCAGATATTTAACATTTCCTACATTTCTTTTTCAAGAGAGAATCTGTGAAACTTTTTCTGATGGATGATTTAACATTTCCCATGCCACACCTTTTGCCGCAGAATGTGTAATTTTACATTTTCAAGATTGAACTATTGTACAGATCAAACAAGGGCCAAAAGAATTTTTTTGGAACATACCACATGATAAACAACACAACTGTTTTTGATACAAAGAAGATGCGTTCACATATACACAATCAAAGTATCGATGATAGACACATGATCCATACACAATTAACCCGTGCCAAATTTCATCAGTACAAGAGCGGCATGGTCGATGTCCGGCAATGTGAGGATTCGCCAATTTGAATCGGAATAATAAGCAGTGTTGAAAATCGCTCACACTGTCTCTCGCCAAATGTTTTCCTGAACTCAAATACCTGCAAAAGTATGAGCCCGAAAGAGGAAGGACCTGGGCCTCGTCCGGGAGCTACTGTAGTGGGAAATGGGTGGCTGAGCCGAACTTCTTGGGGCTCCGCGGTTTAACGGCCGGAGCTGGCAGCGGCGAAACACGCTGAGTGCTGTGCCGATGGGGCCCCACTGGGAGGAGGGTGCGTGGTGGCAGGGACCATGGTCTAGGTAAGACCTACAATAGTTATGTTTAGTAGTCAGCACAAAGATTGAAAAGGTATCACTTTATGCATAAGGCTGGATAACTATGTGCATAATATGCTCCAATATATTGCAACTACTTTGTGTGTGGACTATATGCCACGACTCAAAATTAGAAAATAACAATATACTATGCTAGTTCACATAACTTCACTCAAGTTAGAGCACGAAGGATAACATAAATAGTGGAATGATCGATGTCATCAATATTATGACAAGGAACATCTAAATTCCCATCTCACTTTCATGAAAAACACACATAATATGTCGTTGTTTCTTGCTCTTTTTATCAAGTATAAGCATTGACTGAATTTCCAAATTCAGTGGTGGAGCTATGCAATGACACAATAAAGAAAACATGCACACAAATTCAGAGAGTTCAGAAGCTCCGAAGCTCAAGTACACGGGTACAGGTGTGTCTGTATATGTGCGGCTGATTGCGTGGAAGAGGTGCTCAAGGACGGACGAGGTCGTCGGACGCACTACCGGCATAGTTGGGGCAGAGGGTGGCGCCTGGTTGTAGTGCGGAATGCGGCATCACCGTCACACTCATCATCAGCACAGGGACGGCCAAGGCGTACAACACGTCCGTGCAGTAGGACAGGCTGATGAACTTCAACAAAAATTGCAGAGAACTTGAGCCATGGTGTATCAAACATCACGTGTTTGATTTTTCAAAGCATCCTTGCTTGCAAGACAGAGTACTAATCTAATATCGAAGAGAACTTAATACGTGGGAAATAAAAATTAAAGAATCTGTAGGGAGAACTAAACTGGAGCTGCTCATCTAGCGAGACAATTCCTTCCTTTTCATAAATTTTCACACGGAAAAAATAAGGAAGAGATGCCACAAGCTCTGCTCAGTTTGGATTGAAGGAAATTCCTCTAGCATATGTAAGAACTCGTAACTGAACTACCTTCTGCCACTAAAGATACAAGCAGCCTGGAGGATTTGTTTAAGTGCATACCACCATTTTTTGCGTCTCCATCATGCCGCAGTTGACCTCGCTTGTACTACAACGGAGGAGGAGCCGCCATGAGAGTTTACAGAGGTCCACCATGGCTGGCAAGGGGAAGTTCGGGCGACTAGTCGCCCGTGTGGAGAAGTTCCAGCGGCACCTGGGGCAATCCGTGGTGGTGTCCGGACGCTGTTCAGGGCGGCAGCAGGTGATGCAGGGGTAGCCGGAGAAGCACCGCCTCCGCCGCCTGAGCTAGCAGTGGACTGCAGCAACAGCTAGTGAAGGACCACGGAGGCAGCAGTAGCTAGCGGCGGACGGTGGTGGCGCGGTCCGGGAAGGGTGGCAGCGGCGGTGGCATGATCCGTGGAGGGCGAAAGTAGCGGCAGCGGCGGCGCGATCCCCGGCGGCGGCGACACAATACAGGGTAGGACGACACGGGGGTTGATCCTCAGGGCGACAGATGGCGCAGCGGCCAATTTCCGGGGCGAGGGCGGCTGGTTCCTGGGGCGGGGGCGGGCCGGCGCCGGCGAGGGTGGGTGGCTGTATGGAGATGGAGTGGGGGCGTGGGAAGGTTCGCTAGATCCGGGAGGGAGTGGGGGCGTGGGGATGTATGGTAGCGAGGTGGGTTCGAGAACATCCCGATCGGGCCCTATATAGGGGTGTTGTGATCCAAATAGTTATTCTAATCCCAGGATTAGAATAGTGCCACTATATATATATATATACACATAAACACTATTCTGATCATGGGATCAGAATAATATTCTGATCACAACATGAACTTCCCGAGTAACGCGCCTGACCTTCCCCGAGGAACTTCGGCTAAAAGGTGTCCAAATGGGGCTTGCGATATACCGTTGGATAGCTATGGACATCAGTATCATGACCCAAGTTAAAATTTTGGCAAAATGTAAGCGGTTTAAGAGCAGTTTTGAAAATCGTTTTTTCTTCATACAAAAAACGTGAATCGTATTTTCGATCGCATTTTTAAACCGTTTACCAGAATGAGGCAAATAATATGGCGTTGGAAAGCTGCTGCAAAACCGCTCCTTCCACATGTTGAAAGTTTTCTCTAATTCCCTACGGTTAAAGAGTAATTCGGAAAATCATAAAATTTCGTAAACCGAACACCCGAGTTCGTATTTTTGACACCATTTCTAAACGGCTAATCCAATTGAGGCAAATAATATGGCGTTGGAAAGCTTATGAAAATGCGCTACTTTTTTATGTTTAAAGTGTTTTCTAATTTTGAATGGTTTAAAAGTAATTTAGAAAATGGTACAAGTTCCACCGAGTTCGTATTTTTGAGCTAATTTTTTAACCGTACGTCCAAATGCAGCAAATGATATGGCGTTGGAAAGCTTGGAGAAATCCGAAACTTTTTGTAAATATTGTTTCTCCTAATTCACTACGGTTTTATGTCAGTTTTAAAAATGGTTAAAAACGTATTTTTGCCGTAATTTCTACAAACTTTATCGGAATGGGGCAAATAATATACCGCTGAAAAGCTAAGGAAAATGCGAAAAAAATTCATGTTGATGGTTTTCTCTGATTCCTAGCCTTTTTCAAGTAATTTCGAAAACGGCGGGATCATGCGTTTTGCCTTTATCGCGAAACAGATTCTTCGAAAATGCACCGCGTGAAGAACCTGGACTTCTCGGCGCGTGTACCTGAACTTCACTCTGTTTTTCACGTAATTTTTTTGCTCGTAGGTCTCCATCCACTGCTCGTAGCTCTCCATCCACTCACCGGAATTGAGCAAGTGATATACCAGTGGAAAGTTGCTGTAAGCACTTAACTTTCCCGTGTTGATCGTTGTTTCATACTCGCGACGATTTTAAAAGTTTTTCATCTGAAATTCATTCAGTGTAGTAGGTGAACTTCCTGCTGTTTTCAGTTGAACTTTTGTGACGTATTTTCGTTTGTATTTTTCTCATCCATTCGTTAGTGTTACACAAATGTTATTTCCTTTTGTACAAATCTCTCTCACAATAATTTTTTTGACTTTCTTCGACGAAGGACTTGAACTTATAACAACAAAACTTTTTGCCTTTTCTTTTTTGTTCTTTTTTTAATACAAAATGCACGCCGTGTATTACATGAACTTCTAGCGGTTATCAATCTGAACTTCTCTTGGTTACATGAAAATATTTAAGTTTTTTTATGAATTTTTAATCTTATTTTTCTTAATCTTTTTTTATGAATTTTGAAGCGCTCTATTTTTAAGAAGTTGAACTTCTTGTTATTTTATTTTTGAACTTCTTTGTTCCAATTCTTTAATAACGAGGAAAATCTGAGTTTTCTATAATCATCGAACTTCTCCATCTTTTTAATATGGACTTCCTGGTTTTCTTTCTTAATCATTTTTTATGAAATTTTGAAGCGCTCTATTTTTTTAAAGTTGGGCTTCTTGTTAATTTATTTTTGAACTTCTTTGTTTCCATTCTTTAATAACGAGGAAAATCTTAGTTTTCTATAATTATCGAACTTCTCCATCTTTTTAATATGGACTTCCTAGTTTTATTTCTTAATCTTTTGATGAAATTTTGAAGCGCTCTATTTTTAAAGGAAAGTTGAATTTCTTGTTATCTTATTTTTGAACTTCTTGTTTCCATTCTTTTAATAACGAGGAAAATCTGAGTTTTCTATAATCATCGAACTTCTCTATCTTTTTAATGTGGACTTCCTGATTTTCTTTCTTAATATTTTTTATGAAATTTTGAAGCGCTCTATTTTTAAAAAAGTTGAACTTCTTGTTATTTTATTTTTGAACTTCTTTGTTTCCATTCTTATTTTAATGCATTTTTTGCGTTTCGGTGAAATGGCCTAGGCGGTCCCTTTTTTCATCGATGATTTTTCTTCTGTACGTGACACACGTGAACTTCAGAATTTATGAAACATGAACTTTGCGTGCTATTAATTTTTTTCGTGAAACTCCATAGTTTTTATTCTTTGAATTCCATGATTTTTTTTGTTTACATTTTTTTGGTTTGAACTTCGGTGTTCGTTACACCTGAACTTTAGAAATAACACATTTTTATACACATTTCCCCTTGAATCCAAGGTCTGCAATTATTAAATGAAGGGCACACAAACAGTCTGAAGCCGCCCTCCACCTCCACTTGGATGTACTGGCCTACATAGAGCATACATACATTCTCGAAGATATACATATGAATTCGGAATAGCATTCACATCTTCATTCTTCAGCTAAGTCATCTGTAACAGAATCCATCATGTAGTTTGGTTCAAGATAGTTGACTCATGAAGAAAGTTGCAAGTAATTTAAATCGAGTGTGTACCTTGTGGAGTTTGCTGATCAACATTGAAGGTGCATTGTTCTGCTTCTTGAGGATGGCTTGCCGCAACAACATAATGGATGGATGGAATTAGATAGTAATGCAGACAATAACAAGTGGCATGTGTTACATTTTATAGTGCATGCATGAGATGTATCAAACAAGTAACTTTGGATTGGAATGAGTACGTGAACGGCAGCGTCGTCAGAGGTGGACTTCAGGATGGTGAGCGGGGATGCGATGGAGGAAGGGCGCCGACGCTCCCGTGGTGGCTGGCGGTGTACTGGCAGACATGAGTAGGTTAACATACAGTAACATATGTTTGCATTTTTCACGGTTGTAAAATATGGACGCTGCTGATTCTTTTTTTAAGACAAATACTGCTTTTGAAGAGCAGCAAAATCATCAGTGTCTCTTGTTGCAGGAAGAGCAAGGGGCGAGGGCGCTGGGCAGCCAGCTGACGTCGCGCGAGCGGCCTAAGGTTTCGGGAGGGAGGGTGGGCGAGGGTGCCGCACACTAGGATCCAGGGCGCAAGGGGTGGCGACGAGCGGGAGGTTTTTTTAGATGAACAAGGAGGCAACCTCCCCGGCTCCATTTCTCATAGAAAAACGAAACCAGCTTGATACAAAGGTCTTAGCCTAAGGCTATCAAATCTTGCAAGACTTAAAACAGAAAAACTAAAATCTAGGATCTACAAAGATGTGCTCAACAAGATTAATCATCCACCAACACCACATGAAGTGTTGCACGCAGGCAAGCAAAAGGATTAACAGAGCAACAATTCATCCCCAAATACATGGGAGCAAGAACTCCTAGATTTCCTTGACAGCATCGCCTCATGGGTGGAGACCAACAACAGTCCAGAGTAGAGGCCGTACTTGTGAATGCCAGCTTCTGATCCTTCCCAATGCACGGCGATGGGAATTGAAAACAAGATTGATGCCTGAAGATGGAATCACCTGCAGGATTCCAGTAGAGTTCTGGCACAATCCAGGAGCACAGGTAGAACTATTGCATGATCTTGTCAGCAACAAGACCTAGCAAGGGGAAACTGTCCAACGACGGGAACACAAGCACGAGCTGAAGATGGCGGCCATGCACCCGTGGCCACGGTCGTCCATCCAGGTTGACAGCCCCCGCCCTGCCCAGATCTGGGCAGTCGTGGGCACCCGCAGGCAGCCCGCCTGGGCCGCACGAGGTAGCAACCGGTGCCTGGCCGCGACCACGTCGCGAGGCAGACGGCGACGACCATGAACCGGGCTGGACGACGAGAACAGCCCAGACGACGGCGACCATGAATCGAGCTGGAGGTCCCATGGCGAAACTCCATGGAGGCGAGCTCTAGGTCGAGGCTAGACGCAGCGCCGACCCTTCTGGTCGCGAGCACCTCCGCCGGAGGCGGCCGACCTCCCAGATGTGACTGGAAGTTCCCGAGCGGGAGGATTTCAAGGGTCCTCGCCGGAGGTAGAAAAGGAGAGGAGGGAGGCAGAGTGAAGGAGGAGGCTCACCAGAGCGAAGGCATGCGGGGTTGACAGCATCCGCGTCAGCGGTAAGCAGTGGACTGCATGGGCAGGCGGCCGAGGACTGCATGCCACGTTGATGGAGTCCGGGACGGCGCCGCGGGCAAAGGTGGTTTGCCGGCAGCAATTCCGGACCGGGGGCAAGATGGAAGGTGGGAGCAGAGCATGGGGGTGGCCTCCGGTGGTTTCGGATCGGAAGGCGGGTCGTTTCGGGAGAAGGTGGGCAGTGGGTGGCCGTCGGCGATTCTGGATCACACCGCAGGGGAGGGGGGAGGGGGCGCACGGGAGGAGGACGGGGCGCGGCTGCGGAGGCCCGGGATGAGGCCAGCGGCGGGGCCGCGGGAGGAGCCCGGTGGCGGGTCTGCGGGAGGTGGACGGCGCTGCAGTAGAAGGTGGGAGGTGCAGGCGTGGTTGGCGTGGGGTGGGACTGGGAGGTTGACGGGGCGATTTTTCTTTTCGACCGCACCAGTCATTGCTTTCTCCAGAGTTCAGGAACATGTCTGTCGGGCCTATACAGGACGCCATGATCCAAATAACTATTCTAATCCTGGGATCAGAATAGTGTTACTCTCTATATATATAGATAGATAGATAGATAGATAGATATATAGGGTGGGTCTATTCTAATAACACCCCTTAAGACTTATTCTGCTAACAGTATCTCTTATTCTGCTAACACCTCTTCCTCCCCCCACGCTCGTGCCCAACCTACCCACCATCCACCCACGAGCCACCGCGCCCTTCCCACCTTCTTCCAGCATGCAGCCTACTTCCCCACTAACCCCCGACCCCCACCTTATTCTTCCCTGTACTACATCCATGCTCCCACCCGCGGCCGCACTCCCAACCCCCACCTACCCCGCGCCCACCACCACCCACCCAGCCCGTACCCCGCCACCCCCCGGTGCCCCACCAAGCCCCACCACCTCCCTCCGGTTCTAACCAGCACAATCGACGCTGCACCACCCCACCCAGCTTCTACCCCCGTCGGCGGCGGCGCACCCGCATCCGGCTTCTTCCCCCGCTGGCGCCGCCCTACCAGCATCCGGCTTCTTCCAGCGCCGGTGCCGCACCACCCGCATCCGGCTTCTTCCCTACCGGTGTCGCCGCGCCCGCATCTGGCTTCTTCCATCGTCGGCGCCGCCACGCACCCGGCCATGCGCCACATGGGGAGCGACCTCCTCAACTCATGTGCCTACGTCCTCGCACCATCCCATGTGTGCCTTACATGACCACCGCACTGGGCGAACCGCCGCTCCTATGCCTCCCATCCCCAGCCCAGATCCGCCTCCATGGACGGTTGGATCCGCCTGAATGGTGCGTGGCACGGCCACTGCCTATCCCCCACGCGACCTTCTCCCTCCTCATGAGCTCAACCCCTTCCCCAAATTACTCTCTCTGGCAGCCAACCTATGCGAGGTTGTCTTCTTCTCTGGTAGCCGTCGCACCAGCGACTCGCGGCATGCAGCTCGCGTGCGCGTGTAGGTGTAGCTCGCGGGCGCATCGTGTGTAGCTCGCTGGACCAATCTGGAGGTTCCCCTGGGCCTCCTCTCCCCACTGCATCGCCCTTCCCCGCGGCCTACTGCAAGCATGGCGAGTAGAGCATCAGGAGCCTCATGGTGCTCTTCTGCACTTCATTGATTTTCTGCTTTTCTGAACAAAAAAAGTGCAAATGAAGTCCGCTGTGGTTTGCTATTGAGGTTCATTTTACTTATTTTTGCAGGAAAGGTGAAGTGATGCAGTTCGGCTGGATGGCTCGTTCCTTAATTTTGTTGTTGTTGAAAACTACACTTCATTAGTTCATTGTAAAAACTGCAGTTCATTACCACGATGGTTAGTTTTGTCTTAGTGAAAGCTTAACCCGTAGAATTATGTGCAGTTCGACCGGTGGAGAGTGCAGATATTGTATGGGTGTGTGGTTGTGTAAAACTATCAGTACTTGTGTATGCTTTGTAGCACACTTTGTTCTCTTGCGTTGTTCACTATATAACTTTTCAGTGGTCCACTTGGCAAACACAAACAAGAACATCTCAAAGCAGCTCACTTCTTATTAGATGTAGTTCGCTCTGTCCCTACGGTCCACTTCCAAGCCCAATGCTCAACGTGATGTGCACTTCACCTCGTTTCGGAAAATTTGGTAGTCTTGAGGTTCATTATTCGTAGTATTGCAGTTCACCAACGCTCGGCGTGAACTGCACTTCGCTTTGTTTCGGGAAATTTGGTAGTCTTGAGGTTCACTATTCGTAGTATTGCGGTTCACCAATGCTCGGCGTGAAGTGCACTCCACCTTGTTTGTGAAAATTTGCGTCCCACAAAAAAGAAATCATGCAGTCCACTTATCCGTCTTATGAAGTGCGGTTTTTAGTTTAAAGCAATGCGGTTTGCTGTCTAATGCAGTACGACGATTTTGGTGTCACGAAAAAACAGAGTGTCCGCATTTCGTTAAAATCAAAATTGCTCTTAAACCG
Organism: Triticum urartu; assembly: GCF_003073215.2. NCBI lineage: Eukaryota > Viridiplantae > Streptophyta > Magnoliopsida > Poales > Poaceae > Triticum > Triticum urartu. The sequence goes on along the minus strand of NC_053025.1, from coordinate 182,812,830 downwards.
TAAGGAATCAGAGAGAATGTCCTACATGAAAAAGTTGCCCCTCATCGATATCTTTCCAACGGCGTATCACTTGAATCATTTCGACCAGTGGTTTGTAAAAATTTCGCGAAAACGGCTCCTAGCTCTCGTCGTCAGTCGAACGATTTTCAAAATGAACTTAAAACCGTAAGGAATATCAAAAACATTTCGGCACATGAAAGTTGCGCCTCGTCCGTAGCTTTCCGATGGAGCATCATATGCCTCGTTTCGACAATCAGTTCAAAAACAGGAGAGAAAACAATGCCAAAAATTGCAAAAATTTCAAAAAACTGAATTACGCGATTTAGTAAATTTAAAACTGCTCTTAAACCGTAACGAGTTAGAAAAAATAATAGATATCAAAAAGATGCGCCTCGACGATAACTTTCCAACGATGTATCATTTGTTTCATTTCAGCGAGTGGTTTAGAAAAAACATGAAAAAACGCTCACTGTCACTAGTCGTGCGCCGCATCATTTTCAAAACTGCTCTTAAAACGTGTGGAATTTCGAAAAGTGTTCAACATGACGAAGTTGCGCCTAATCCATAGCTTTCCAACCGTATATTACACGCTTCATTCTGATAAACAGTTCAAAAACTAGAGCAAAAAATGTACCGAAAAATACTGTGTGCAGTTTTTTCGACGCAAAGTTCACTATTCTCTGTATTGCAGTTAGGGATGTAAATGGTACGGATAATTTCCGCGCCGAATCCGCATCCGCATCCGTTTTTGAGGATATGGTATGCAATTATGTGAATCCGCCGGATATGGATGCGGATACGGATTTCGGTCAATCGGATATCCGGCGGATATGGTAGCGGATATGGTATCACTAGTATCCGACGGATGTGGATTATCCGCTATTTTTTGCGGATTATCCGAGGTAATAAAACCAGATTATATCCGATAAAATAAGCCCAGACGAGCTGGTCCTGTGGTCCATATGCCCACCCATTTAAGTTAATAATTGTTGATTTGCAGTCACCCCATATACTCTACCATAATCTCGTACGCAATCACCGCTTGTAAAATTGGTAGCACATCGGCCGACGGCGATAGCGCATCATATCATATCCCTCTCTACATCGTCATCTTGCATTGTTGCTTCTCCCCGGCCGCCAGCTGCATCTTTGATCTCTCGATAGTCTGGTGGTTGAACGATGGTCAAATATGCCCGTGGCCAATCAGTTGGTGCCAACAATGGAGGTAAGTGAATTCGTAGATGCACATAGTCTTGCGCAAGTTAGAGCAACGATGATCTATGATCATGTCCGGCTGTCAATGGACGCCGTGAGCAGCAGCACGCCCACACCACGGCAAAAGGCACTCCAACATCATAGAGCCTCGACGGGCATGGCCGACGCTTCTCATGAGTCACGGCCATGATCGGCAGCCTGGAAGCGACGATGGGAAACGTCCGTCGCCTTGATGGCGATCTGCATGGATCCGACGTGGGTTCGCATCGACGCAGCTCGCCGTTGGTAACACGCCGATAGAACTTGACCAGTAGCACGTACGCACATACTCCTCTAAACTCACCAGGTTGAAAGCAATGAATCCAGTAGCCAGCTCTAGAAATCAATCCGATTGCTTGCTTGCTTGGGCCTTGGGTTAGCTTCTTGCACCTACATGTCTTGCTGAATCAATGTATCTATGGTCAGACCCTCACAATCTCTCTCGTCTCTGTCTTCTTTTTGTGGACTCACACACATGCTGTGTTTTAGAAAGACGTATGCTTCAGACTTTCAGACAAAAACAGAGTAACTGAAAAACAGAGGAGACAGACAGAGACAGTAGTATTTGGTTTCGGCCAACACTTATTCCTGAACATTTATACAAAATCTTGTACAGTACGTGCATCTTGAATTAGTCATCTATGTATAATACGTGCATCTTGAATTAGTCATCTATGTATAGTACGTGCATCGATGCATTCAATATCTGATGCTTGATGTTTTTCTTCTCACTATATACACGTACTCTAAGAAGTTACAAATTAATCATGTGGATATATACACCTCAGAACTGATGCATGTGTGTTCGAACTACTTAATTGTCCACAGCCAAGTATCAATAATTTCTCTTATTGTCAAGTGTAGCATCTAATGATCTAATATCTCTTATCATTCTCACAGGGTGATGCCAGTGGATTGGAAGAACACCATGTTGAAGAGAAATCAAGGATGATTACCGGCTTCTACGTACTTGATCGGATACTTGCCTTTCATAATAAATAAAAACTTTGATTGAATTAAATATTTCTTAAGTACGACCTTCGTCTTGGACACTATGTGTAATGCTATGAGCATATTATCGCTACTGCATATTGTTGCTATACTGGTGATTTATAACTTTAAAACGCCACTCTCTAGTGTTATGCGCTTGGATGAAAACATGTTTTCATATTGTTTGCTTACTAGAAATAAATCATGTATTTGCACGTATCATCCGATAATTTTTGTCCGTTTCCGGTCCGAATTTACTCCACCTTCCCTCCGAATCCGTAGTCCGACATAATCTGCATTCGAATCCGCATCCGGTCATTATCCGCTCCGCTTCGAATCCGGCCAAAAATATGGTAAAGGATATGGTACAAGCATTATCCGATCCGATCCGATCCGTTTACATCCCTAATTGCAGTACCCTTGCGATAGAAATTGCAATGCCTTTGCATTGAGTGTGCAGTGCAGAAGTGTTATAGAATAATTATTCTGCTAATATTAGCATATATATATACTATTCTGATCACAACCTGAACTTTCTGAGTTACACAGCCTGAACTTCCCTTGTAGGAACCCGACCTTCAGGCTATCTTCGTAACCGTGTCTCACGAATTATTTTGGTCAGTCATGTTCTATTTGATGTAAGTGTAATCTACTAACGATTTTTAGCAACTAAATGTCTGTTTTAAATAGGAATCTTGCTCGTTGGCGGATTTTGCTCTAGGGTCGTGATGAACATGCGTCTGCTGCAATTTTACTGCCTGAGTTGTTCGACCTGAACTTCCCCCAGTGCTAGGTTGAATTTCGGCAAACATTGCCCAAATGAGGCTTGCGATATACCGTTGGAAAGCTATGGACACGAGTATCATGACCCAAGTTAAATTTTTGGTAAAATGTAAGTGATTTAAGAGCAGTTTTGAAAACCGTATTTTCTTCATACAAAAAACATGAATCATATTTTCGGTCGCATTTCTAAACTGTTTATCGGAATGAGGCAAATAATATGGCGTTGAAATCTGCTGCAAAACCGCTCCTTCCACATGTTGAAAGTTTTCTCTAATTCCCTATGGTTACAGAGTAATTTGAAAAATTGTACTATTTCGCAGACCGAACAGCCGAGTTCGTATTTTCAATGACATTTCTAAACGGCTAATCCAATTGAGGCAAATAATATGACATTGGAAAGCTTATGAAAATGCACTACTTTTTCATGTTGAAAGTTTTTTATAATTTTGAACGGTTTAAAATTAATTTAGAAAACGGTTCAAGTTCCTCCGAGTTTGTTTTTTCAAGCTAATTTTTTAACCGTAGGTCCGAATGTAGCAAATGATACAGCGTTGGAAAGCTTAAGGAAATGCGAAACTTTTTTGTATATATTGTTTCTCCCAATTCCTTAATGTTTTAAGTCAATTTGGAAAACAGCTAAAAACATTTTTTGGCCATGATTTTTACAAACTTTATCGGAATAGGCAAATAATATACCGTTGAAAAGCTACGGAAAATGCGGAACTTTTTCATGTAGATAGTTTTTTCTCTGATTCCTAGTTGTTTTCAAGTAATTTTGAAAACAACAAGAACATGCGTTCTGCCTTTATCACGAAACAGATTCTTCGAAAATGCACCCCGTGAAGAACTTGAACCTCTCAGCATGTCTACTTGAACTTCACTCTGTTTTTCACGTGTTTTTTTGCTCTTGGCTCTCCATCCACTCATCGGAATTGAGCAAGTGATATACCGATGGAAAGCTATTGTAAACACGCAACTTTCCTGTGTTGATCATTTTTTCATACTTGCGGCAATTTTAAAAGTTTTTCATCTGAAATTCATTCAACGCAGTAGTTGAACTTCTTGTAGTTTTCACGTTGAACTTCTATGACGTATTTCCATTTGTAATTTTCTCATCCATTTGTCAGTGTTACACAAATGATATTCCTTTTGTACAAACCTCTCTCACAATAATTTTTTTAACTTTCTCTGATCGAGGACTTGAACTTACACAAATGATATTCCTGTCGTTTTGAAGTAAATTAGAAAATGGCGAGATCATGATTTATGCGTTCATCGTGAATGGAAATGCACTGCGTGAAGTAGTTGAATTTCTGGGGCATGTCTATTTGAACTTCACTCTGTTTTTGCCGTGCTGTTTTTTGCCCGTAACTCCCAAACCACTTACCGAAATTGAGCAAATGATATACCAATGGAAAGCTGTTGAATACTCGCAACTTTCCTGTGTTGATAAGTTTTCCATACTCTTGATGGTTCAAAAGAATTTTTTGAATACACAAAAATGTGTTTTAAACAGTATATATAAAACTTTTAAACCATCCATCAGATTATAGCATATAATATACCGTTGGAAAGCTTATGAATAGGAGCATATTTTTCATGTAGATAGGCGTTACAAATTCATTGTCATTTGAGAGCAGTTCTTAAAATGGCAAAAACAAAATCGTTTTTGTCTATTCTTTACATGTAATTGAAGGTCGGACGTCTCGCACTAGAGTTCTTGAACTTCACTAGGAGGAGCACGTGAACTTCTTGCAACAAACGTTTTAGGATTTTAGTTTTATATTCTTTTTATTCTCACTTGAAACGCAGTCCGTGTAGTAGTTGAATTTCCCGTTGTTTTCCCCTTGAACTTCTGTCTCGTATTTTTGTTCAACCTCTCTCACAAGACTTTTTGAACTTTCTCGGGCCGAGCACTTGAACTTCTAGCAATAAAACTTTTAGCCTTTGCTTTTTCATTCTTTTTTTCATACAAAATGCACACAGTGTAGTACTTGAACTTCTGGCAGCTATCAATCCGAAATTCTCTCGATTACATGAAAATATTTGAATTTATAGACATCAAAACGCGGAGAAGTTAAAAGGTTGTGTAACTTCTGGCGGTGTATTTTTAGAAATGTGAAAATTGGAGGTTTTTTAAAAACATCGAACTTCTTTGTTATTTGGAATTGAACTTATTGGTTTTTTTCTTTAGTAACTAGAAAAATCTGACTTTTTTCAAATAAATATCAAACTTTTCTGCTTTTTCCAATTGAACTTCTTGGTTTTATTCTCTAGAAACTAGAAAACCGGAGTTTTTTACATACATTTCTACTCTGTTTTTTGGAATTGAACTTCTTGATTTCAATCTTTAGTATTGGGCAAAAAATGCCCAAAATGGCATTGTTTTTTTTTTTTGAGATTATAAATCCTAGGATTTAATATACTTTGAACTTCTCAGTTATTTTAATTTGAACTTCACATATTTTATTTTTTGAGTAAAGAATTGTGTTCGATTTTAAAATAAACATCGAATTTGTCTTTTTTTCTATTTTTGAACTCCATGGTTTAATCTTTAGTATCGGGGAAAATCCTAGTTATTGAAAAAATGAGGAAAATCTTTTTAAACTTTTTTAGTTGTTCCCTTATTTTAATTCAGACTTATTAGTTTCATTCTTTAGTAACGAGAATGTGAGGTTTTTACAAACTTTGAACTTCTTAGTTTTATTCTTTAATAACGAGGAAAATCAAGTTTTTTGAACTTTCTTGTTTTAAAATTTTGAATTTCTTGGTTTTATTTTTAATAATGTGAAAAATCATAATTTTTATAGACATCGAAGTTCACCATTTTTTAAAATTGAACTCCTTAGTTTATTGGTTAGTAACGGGGAAAATCCTTTTTGATATAAATAATGAAACCGCACCGTTATTTTAATTTGAACTTCTAGTTTTTATAGAATGAGGAAATATGTCTTTATAAAATCTTTTAAAATGCTACTCTTTTTTAATTTGGACTTCTCTGATTTTTTTATAAACGGGGAAAATCCGTTATAAAGATTTTTGAAGTAGCTTTTTTTATTTGAACTTCTTGCTCAAATTTTTGACCTTCCAAATTTGGCTTTTAGATATTAAAAACTTCATTTTCTTAACGTGGACCTGCTTCGGTTTTTAAGTTTGAACTTCTTATAGAATTTTGTCGTGACATTTTTATGCTTTTTTTTGCTTTTCAGTGAAATGGTCTCTATGGTCTCTTTTTTTCATTTGATGATTTTTCTTCTTTATGTACTACACGTGAACTTCGGAATTTCTGAAACATGAACTTCACGCGCTATTATTTTTTTTTGAAAATCCATAGTTTTTATTCTTTGAATTCCATGTTTTTTTGTTTACATTTTTTTGTTTGAACTTCGATGTTCGTTACACCTGAACTTTCGAAATAACCCCTTTTTATACACATTTTTCTCTTGAATCCAAGGTCTGCAAAAACAATAGGAAAATTGGGGTCAATTCTCATAAGCAAGTTTCCCATGGGCAGTAATACATGAACTTCTCATGTAGAATACTATTTGTCTTTAACACTAGCGGGTGGAGCGTCACAAGTGGACGGCGACGCGCGTTGATGAACAGGAAGAGAAGGAAGATTGCTGATGCCAGGGGAAAGTCTGATTCGGTCGTCGCTGTAGTCCAAAGTCGGTTGCGAGTGCACCGGTGGTCGCCGTCTATGTCCATCGATCCCATCCATTTGACATGGTGTTTTTATGAATTTTAAACTGCTCTATGTTTTTAATTTGAACTTGGGTTTTTTGTTTAGTGAATTTTGTGGTTTTGTAATAAACATCTAACCGCTTTTCTATTATTTAAATTTGAACTTTTAGTTTTTTTAAACAATGCATCCCCATTTTTTTCCTATAAAACATTAACTACTCTGTGTTTTTAATTTTGACCTTTCTGGCTTTGTACGAAACATTGAACTTTTCTGTTTTTTAAATTTGAACTTCTCTAGTTTTATTTAAAGTTTTTTCAAAAATGGGGAAACCCATTTTTTTATAAACTTTTTAATCTGCTTTATTATTTTTTCATTTGGCGTTCCTTTTTTATAAACATTGGTACTTCTCTGTTATTTAGTTTTGAACCTCTAGTTTTTTTTTTTAAAAGAGAGAAAATTCATTTTTTTTAATTATTTTTGAACTGCTTAGTTTTCTAAATCTGAACTTCTTACAGGTCCTTTTTTAAGAAATAACTAAAGTTACCAAAAAGAAATAAGAAAGTTACTAAGTCACGAGAGATGAACGTACGCACAAGCTTGTTCACGATCGATCGAGTCGTAAATACAACAAACACACGCGTACGGTACGTTAATGCGTCGCGTCGATGGATGGATCGGTTTTCCTTTGGACCTCGGCGCGCGCGCGCATTGCTCGGTCTCTCGCTGCTCCCTTTGGAAATAAAATGGTGTTTCTCACTTACATCCACTTGAAAATGGCAAGGTTAACTCGCAGCAGTGATCAGCAAACATGAGGCAAACTCGCCAACGGTGGTTTTTGTGTTTTCTTTTTTGCCTTGGCATTCCCCTGTAAGTTGTCCTGTTTTCCTTCTTGTCTAATCCAAACGAGAGCTCTGCTAGTTCCTTTCCTCTCGGAGAAACGCCAAGCTTCAGAGGTTGTGGTCTTTCCTTCAACTTGGAGTAAAAACACGGGGATCTGCATGATAACAACGCCCCATGGGTATATCATGCATGTTTAATATTTATTTACAATTTCAGTACAGAATGAAGGGTGGAAGCAATCTTTTCCACAATAATAAAGCTGCATGCATGTATATTGTAGGGATATAAGCGCTCGTGTACTACTGCACTTGTTCACCAAAAAAGATTACCTGAATCAAACAATATCATTGCCTTAGAGAATGCAGGCCCTGCAGCTGGTCGTAGTAAACTTCTTGCGTTAGTGGCATGCAGTTTCTTTCGGCAGGTCCGAAGCTGGACCGAGGTGTTGCACAGCGGCATCGACCCTGTCCCTGGAGTACATCGCACCACTGCTTCTGCGTGCTGCTCCGGCACGGCATGGACGGCGTGTGCCCCGACAGGCGGCACCTTACTTGCTCTGTCGTCCTCCAACCATGCACCGCCACGTACTGGGTCGGGTGTGCCACTTCTGTATTTACTATGTATCAAAATATAACATATTTTTGCAGTTCCTGTTAAACTACAAAAACGTCGTATATTTTGGTACGGTACGCAGGGAATAGTTGATTTCTTTGTTGTACAGCTTGCAACCTTAACTAGCTCAACTCCGAGATCCAACGATGGCGGTGGATGGTGGTCAGAGCCAGGGACCGCGCAGAGCTCGGGACGAGAAGCCTCCGCATGGCACTGGATGAGCGGCGACCGGTGGGATCCATGGCCTGGCGATAGCACACGAGTGGTCCAAGGGCCCTGCGGCAGCTGGATCCGAGGGTAGTGCCTGGAGGAGGCTCGCCGGCTGTGGCGGAGGAGGGTCACACGCCGGCCGTTGGGGAGGAGGGGAGGTTGCTGCACTCCAAAGCCAACTACATCACCAAAGTCATCCAAAAAAGTACAGGGAAGCAGCAGCAGTGTGTAGGAGGCTGCATGCAATTCACAACTACCGTATGCAATTCACACACGCACAAATGTCGCAGCTGCTACCTGCAATGCTAGTACACTTTTAATAAAGAATTACTAAAGTGGCTTTCATAAACATTGAACCGCTATTTTATTTAAATTTGAACTTCTATAAAAATGAATAATGGATCTCTCTATCCATTACCATGAAGTACATGAAGGAACCTATCAGGAATTAACACAAACACATACTGTGCACACGCCATGGGCATCCACTGATACTTTATGCATCAAATTGCACATCAAAAAAGAAGAAAATGCATCAGGGTCACAAATTTGAAGCTCCAGGAGACATCACGACCAACTGCACAACGTGCTATTGATCTCCACGGGCTCTGGGCACAACTTTCTTCTGGATTGCAAGTCGTTCAGTGCTAATTATCCAGTGCCGGTGGCTATGGGCATCTAGTGGCAACTACTCTACAGTGGCACAATCGAGAAGTATTTTTGTATAATGCAAATTATCATGCCTGTTAAGCAGGCCCTCCCTATCGACCATTCTGTTTTCAAACTGGAGTGAACTTTGTTAGCATTCAAATATTTTTTCCCTAGAACGCGCTGAACTACATTTCTTCTTCTTTTCGAACGTGCAAGAAGATATAACTTTTGCCCACATATGTATGGAAATTAATGGTGCCGCAGAAAGGGCAGAATCCAAAAGCCTGGAGTAAAATTCAGTGGTGTTGAACATATCCCTGACTGAAAATGGCTCATACTATCTTGCAACATCTCACTAAACTAAAATCTGTGTGAATCTGTCCACTGATTACTAAGGTTCCTGATAGAAACATCCCCTGGTTGTATGTTGTTGAACTTCCTTTTTTTGCTAATTTTTTTCCCTAAAATCAGTAGATAATCATCCTTTTATTCATATTGCTAACTGAAACATAAAGAGAGAACAAAGAGTTGTGTTGAGAGAGATGCACCTGCTGCTACCTGTAGCTAGGAGAGAAGGGGAAATAAGCAAGGGTGTAGCGACCTCTCCCTGTGGAAATCAACAAGAGGTGCACCTGCTACATCCAGCTGCTCGTGCTCATGCTCTACCTCTCCCTGGGACGGCTCGTTTTCTTCTTCCGCTGGAGCAGCTACCCAGGGGCGGCCGGTGCTAGAGTAACCAGCAATGGTGGGGCGGCCGATGTAGCAGCAGGAGGGCAGTGGTGGTGGCGTTGGGGCTCGTGGGTGCACAACACACAGTGGCCGTGGCATGAAGCTTGGGGCTGGACGCCCCTTTGTACCTCGATGGCCGTCGCGGCTCAAATCTTCCAATGCTGCAGTTCAAACACCACTGTAGAGGAGGGACTCAGCTCAAATCCTCCCATAGTCCCATACCTCGATGGCCGGCGATGGGTGGTGGTGGTCACCGAGATCGAGGGAACCCCCGCTGGCGCTGGCCGCATCTGGGTGGCGGCGCTGTCATCCTACGGCGGGGATGCCGGCAGCCGTCGGCGCGCGGTGGAAGGTGAGGGTACGGGGCGAGACTGCGGCATCGTCGCCTATTGAGGGTGGGGCGGGGACGGCGGCGTCGTCGCCTGTTGGGGGCGGGGCGGAGACGGCGGCGCCGGTTGGGGGCAGGGTGGTGTTGGCGGCGCCGATTAGGGGCGGGGTTGGGGTGTCGGGCGCGATTGGGGGTGGGGCGGAGGCAGCGTCCTGCTTGGGGACGGGGTGGTGGCGCTGACGCCGGTTGGGGGTTGGGCGGTGGAAACAGGTGGAGGGGCCGGCGGCGATGCAATGGTGGGGAGAGAGTCGGGAGGTTAGGTATGGTGGCTGAGTTTTTCTTTTTCCTTTTACTATTTCTATCGGTTCGCGGCGCTCTAATCAGAATAGTGTTATTATCTTTACCTATCTCTTCCTAATAATAAAGCGCCGAGTGCTTCTGATCATCCGTCGTCGCGAGTGTTATTATCTTTTTGGCAATGCAACCCGCAGTCCCTTTATAAGTGGATCCAAGAAAACGCTTCATTTTTACAAAAAGGGCCCTGGAATTTGGTATATGCAACCCGCAGTCCATATGTCTGGTTCAGGATCGGGTCAACGCGCGGTGGCACGAGCGGCTGAGGGCGGCGGAGCGGCTCGATGCAGAAGGGCGGCGGTGGATGGAGCTTGAAGGGGCCGGATCCATGCGCGGAAGGTGCTTGGGAGGCGGATTCAGAGGACCGGCAGTGATGCGGGGGTCACCGGTGACGTCGAGGAAGACTGGCGGCGAGGCTTCCCGGGCGTATCCATGGCATCAGCGGGTCCTGGGGAGAAAGAAGACAGGGAGGTGAGGCCGTGAGGGAGAGAAGAAGGGAGATAGGAGGGGCGGTGGGGCGACCTAGGCAGGAGCTCGCCGGAGCCAGGCGACGGAGGACGGGCGCGGGAGACAGAGGGATCCAGCGCTACGACGCGAAGTCCTTGCATGTGGAGGAGGGCCTCATGGCTGGCAATCCTGTGCCGCCTTGGCCTCAGCCTGCTCTTCGCCCGCCTTGCTCGCCGCCTCCAACTCTTTCGACACCTCCATCGCCATTGACGTCGCCGGGCGGGAGTACACCCATCCCTGTCTAAAGCGGCTCCAAGAGGATGACCAACAATGTCGGGGTAGCACTGTTGTGTTCTTCACGGAACACGGCAGTTTGTGACGGCAACCATGGTGTGGGTCGCGACTCGCAACCAGGTCCAGGGCGACGGTAGCACGAGGCTTCGGCGAGCAGCAGCATGCGGCGCCGACGAGCAAGAGCAGTAGCAGCGGCAGCCCATAGCGGTGATGGGCGTCGAGGAGAAGCAGTTACTGTCCAAGTGGAAGCGGGGTGCACTTGCCAGAGAATGCACCAGTGGCGCCTGGTGATGGACATGGTCTGCGTCCCCATATCTCTGAATCCCTTGGCATTCATCGGGGTAGCCAGGCATGCATTTGATTGCTGCTTTCGACAAAATCAACAACTTCTTGCCATGGTTTGATATAGGTAATTAAGTGGATGGACGGTTTTGGGTTCAGGAGGAGCCGTGAGATTGCCATGTATAGTGAAACAAGCGTAAAGGTAATTCCAATAATAATTAGGCATAGACTTTCTGTTGATGTGATTTCAATCATAATTGCACCACCATGTTTATATTAACCAAAGATTACCACAAAGTGACAAAACAAACCACATATATTCAAGAGAAACTTACTCCAAGATTAGACAATAGGAAAACAGGATCACATCAAATTAATTCTTTTATCTAATTCTAAAACGATTCTAATGCTCAAACCTAGACTACTGATAGTTACTACACCTATAATTCAACTCTGAAGCGGCAACACTACCAGAGAAACAAAACTAAAAGATATACGAACATTAAAACATTGAGAAGAAGAATTTTAACTGTTGTGCTGGCTATGGGCGCCGGCAGCCGGAGGAGGTACAGTATGGAGGAGAAGGAGCGCAAGAGGGAGAGGTGGAAGGAAGGGAAGGGCCAGCAGACGTGGCATAGTCCGATTCCCAATGTGGGAGATAATTCAGAAATGAAAAAACAAGTCATAACTACCTATATGTAAAATATCATGCCACATTAAAGCAAATTCACCATCCATCTATTAGCGGCCTGATGAGTTAACTAAGGTTTCCCATTAACACAGTAAGATCTCACAAATTTACTATTCTGCTAAGCATATTGAGGTAGGCAGAACATATACCTCATCTGTTTATTTGAAGAGATTTCTGAGACCGTTAAATAGCAACAGAGCTTTAAGCTCACCGACGGCCCTCATGTGCATCAACCTCCTACGCAATATCTGCAACAAATCAATGGAACGAAATGTAAGACGCCAAGGAATAACCACATGACGTACAGAGAATTGTAGCCGAGGCCATACTACACAACCGCAAATGTGCACTAGTCATTTTGAAACCGACGCTAGAATTGAGACTAAACAAATCAGACCAGGAGATACTAGACATAATAGCTACCTAGCTTCATGAACTCAAAAACCAACACCAGCATTGAGACTCACATACGAGCAGAATGAAGCCTGTTCCTACAGTTGCATATTGCTCCAGAACTCAGTCCGATTACTCACTACAGCAAGACTGACACATTGGCTGAATGTAGGCAACCACAATCACCACCACATGGTGCGAGCCAAGTGCAAACAAGTGCTCTAAACCTCAAAATGTAGAGTGTTCTTCACATACTAGCACTGGAAATTCACAAGTCTATCTCAAACAACAGAGGAATAAACAGCATACCATCAAGCTCTTTTGGATTCATTTGAGGCCTAACCTCGCGTCCCATTTGGTTTCCTCATCACCTGAACAGCCTTCTCTTTTTTTCCTTATCCCCGGTGCACATCACGCAGCAGCACCTACATGAGGAAACCGCACTAGAGAAACGGGAAGAAAAGCAAATCGAACCAAACCGAACAAGGGGCAGCGGCACAAAGAGGAGAAGAGGGGCGATACAGGGCAATTTCAAGGCATTAATACACAAGACTATATGCGTCATTGGTTATAAGTACGCAATTCAGGGCAAATTCCAGCGACAACATACCTGACTAAAGGAAACCACATAGTTTTGCAAGCAGATATTAACTTTATTGCAGGTTATTGTAGCCCTATGCTTTAAAAAAATTGACAGGATCTGCTTGTTTGTTTTTAACTGAATGTTTAAGACAATGGTCATACAAAGTTCTCCTACAGCTACGACATACTTGACCAAAGGAAACCTACATGTGTTTAAAAATCTGAATATTCACATGACTCAACTCCAAGCACGGGAATCTTCCCCTGTTCTTTAGAACTCTGCAACATACAAATCCATGTGAAACTAATTAGATGTGAAGGAAGAAAACCAGTCAGATTTCAGAAGATATAGAACTAATTAGATGAATACCTTAGTGGATGCAGTACTAGATGGATGCAGACTGCGTCGATGCCGAGGAGGCCAGACTGCCGGAGCACCGCGCCTGCTTGGCCTTGAGGAGGTGCTCGTCCATCCAGGTCCAGTCGTCGGCGGACGGCAGCAGGGGGGCAGGAGGAGAGAAGCGGAAGCGACTTGAGCGATAGCTGCGGGCTGTTGAGGAACCGCTGGGTGAGGCGCTCGGCGGTGGAGGGGGGGAGCGAGAAGGTGAGCACCCGCCATGGTTGGAGAATGGGGATTAGAATCTGATGAGTAGGGAGAGGTAAGAGATGACGTTTTTTTCCTTTGATTGTTGGATAAATGCGCAGGTGTCTGAAGCAATGACTAACATCCAGTAGGACTAAGCAAGAGGCAGAGCGGCCACTCTGAACTAGCTTTTTTTTAGCAAACGACTCTGAGCTGGCTGCTATCAAAATAACACATCCACTCTCAATGGACCAAACACAAAAAATGGTGCAAAATAAATAAGACATGAAATATAATATTCAAAAAAATGTGAGTCACCATAAACATATTCCATTTCTAAAAATATTCTCAAAAATCTAAAAACAACTACTCAAAGTAAAATAATAATCATGTTTTACTAAACAATAAAAAAATAAAATTGATACTTTTTAATAGGATGAAATGAGAATGAGGAGCTCAAATAGGTCATAACAAACATTGTTAGGGTACGTCTAAATTACAAAGTCCAAAAAGAAATACTCAATGCAACCTTATTTCTAATGTTTCCAATACATAAAAATAGTTTAAAATATTTGAACAAAATATGTTCGTACTTTTAAAAACTACAAAAACCATTTCAAAATATACAACAGAAATATTTAATTTACATAAAAATATTATATAGAGAAATGTTCCTATTTACATAAGTTTTTAAACTACTCTTCACAAGGTTTTACATTTTAAATGGAAACATTAATTTTAATAAAAATAAGGAAATTTTCACTTTCAAAATTTATTTAAATTAGATATAGAAAATGGCAAAAAAACCATGAAGCAAGTTCTGCCACATTTATCGCCTGGTGCAACGCACGGATATTTGTACTAGTAATAAATAAAGCAAATTGGGTTTTTTTCGTCCGTCATGGCATTTTTCAGAAAAGTCCATCTATTTCAGAGAATTCAACCCGCAGTCCTGTTTTAAGTTAAAACGAATCGTTATTTTCGTATTTTATACAAAAGTCCCTGTCTTTTCTTGAAATCAACCCGCCATTCGGATTTAAGTCACACCCGAACCGCTATTTTACATTTTTCGAAAAACCCTCTGATGTTTTAGATAATTCATCCGCGGATTATATTAAAGTCAAACAAATGTTCTTTAAAATCATCCATATCTTTTAAACCGTAACTCCGATTTGAACATGTTATATATGAAATTTGATTAGAAAAATTTGTAGAATATGAATATAAGATTATTTTTACCTGTTAATTATTTCTAAATATTATTTTGGAATATATTTGAGTCAAACCAAATGATTTTCTAAATTATCTGTATCTTTTAAACAGTAACTTCGATTTTAACATATTATATATGAAATTTTATTAGAAAAATGTGTGGAATCTAAACATGATGCTAATTTTACCTATTAAATATTTTTTGGAAGCAAACTTATAATTTTATAGCGCAAGATTCATTTTTTTCATACCGGCGGCGATCCGGATTTCAAATAAACACCCCACTATAACCATATACGGAAAATAAAATATCAATAACTACACATGCATACCTCTGAAAAATGTCGCGGGTGAAAACAACAGATTTCTCATCGCGAGAGTGAGAGAAAGCGAGAGAGAGAGAGAGAGACGCCTTAGGATTAACCATATTCAACACATGTTTTTTGTTGTTTTGTGTGAACACCGAGGCCATCATCGGCGAGGGTGAGAAGGAGGATAAGCGGCAACACAAATATGATGCCTCAGAAAAATAAAAGAGATGGACCTATTGTGGTCTTGAGTGATGGTTGTTGAGTTAAGAGCGTGTTTTATGTTTTCTCTCCCGTTGCAACGCACGGGATTTTTTGCTAGTATATATAAAGAGTGAGACTATTCTGCAACCCCCTCTAGATTTCCTAAATAAGGTTATTCAGCAACCACCCCACTCCTATCTGTTTCTTTTCTTGAAGGGAGCGAGCGAGCGAGCTCCGGTCTGCCGCCGGCTGCAGCGCCAACACCTCTTACATGTTCCTTCCTCAGGCGCGCAGCGAGCGGAACAAGTGAAAAAAGGCACCACCAACGACCACCTCCTCACTTTCCTCTGTCAACCCGGTCAGGATCGGGATCGTGCCCTATCGCCTGAGCCCGTTCCCCTCCTACTCCGGCTGCCTGCCTCGCCCGCCTCGAGCTTATCGCCTCCGTGCACCTCCCCGTACCCCACCTCTCTCCCTCCTAGCGCCGGTTCGTGCCCCACCTCTCTGCCTTGATGCGCCACGTCTCATCCCGACCGGCCACCTTCCCCGGTTCATAGCCCCCGGTGCGCTCGTCCCCTCGCCGCCGGGCCACGCAAGCCGGGCTCGCCCTCGCTGTCTTCGTGGAGCCACGCGGGAGCACGGGCGCCATGATGACTGTATGGCAGCTACCCCTGCTTCTCCGGTGATGACCACCACGAGCCTGACCATGCTCCCCAGCAGTGGACCTGCCTGCCACTGTCGTGCACATCTCCTGCTCCACCTATAGCCACTGGTCGGCGCGCCTCTTCACCAGCATCCTCTCTCTGGCCTGGTTCCCATCCACGAGATCTGACCGATGGACTCGTCGTCGCCACACGGTGGCCTCCGCCTTTCTCCTCCCACGGTGGCCTCATTCTCGCCATCACCACCCAGCCAACCCCCTCCACCCTTGCCTCTAGTGCCACCACTCCCCCGACCTCATGCTCGGTTGGCCATGGCCATGGAGACCGAGGAAGCCTCCCCTCTTCCATTGCTCTCCAAATTGCCGGCTGCTGCTTCCCTCTACCTCCTAGTCTGGCACACGACTCCGACGTGGCTCCTATTGGGGAACGTAGTAATTTCAAAAAAATTCATACGCACACGCAAGATCATGGTGATGCATAGCAACAAGAGGGTAGAGTCGTCCACGTACCCTTGTAGACCGTTAAGTGGAAGCGTTATGACAACGCGGTTGATGTAGTCGTACGTCTTCACGATCGACCGATCGTCAGTACCGAACGTACGGCACCTCCGCGTTCAGCACATGTTCAGCTCGGTGACGTCCCGCGAACTCACGATCCAGTAGAGCTCGAGGGAGAGTTTCGTCAGCACGACGGCGTGGTGACGATGTTGATGAAGCTACCGCCGCAGGGCTTCGCCTAAGCACCGCAACAGTATAACCGAGGTGGATTATGGTGGAGGGGGGCACCGCACATGGCTGGGAGAGATCAATGATCAACTTGTGTGTCCTAGGGTGCCCCTGTCCCCGTATATAAAGGAGCAAGGGGGGAGGCCGGCCGGCCCTGTAGGGCGCGCCAGGAGGAGGATTCCTCCTCCTAGTAGGAGTAGGACTCCCCTCTTTCCTACTCCTACTAGAAGGGGGAAAGGAAGGAGAAGGAGAAGGAAAGGGGCCCCCCCTTTCTAGTCCAATTCAGACCAGAGGGGAGGGGGCGAGCGGCCTGCCCTGGCCGGCCCCTCTCTCTCCCTCTCCACTAGGGCCCAATAAGGCCCATTAACCCTCGGGGGGTTCTGGTAACCCCTCCGACACACCGGTAAAATCCCGATTTCACCCGAAACTCTTCTGATGTCCAAATGTAGGCTTCCAATATATCAATCTTTATGTCTCAACCATTTCGAGACTCCTCGTCATGTCCGTGATCATATCCGGGACTCCGAACTACCTTCGGTACATCAGAACATATAAACTCGTAATACTGATCGTCATAGAACTTTAAGCGTGCGGACCCTACGGGTTCGAGAACTATGTAGACATGACCGAGACACGTCTCCGGTCAATAACCAATAGCGGAACCTGGATGCTCATATTGGTTCCTACATATTCTACGAAGATCTTTATCGGTCAAACCGCATAACAACATACGTTGTTCCCTTTGTCATCGGTATGTTACTTGCCCGAGATTCGATCGTCGGTATCTCAATACCTAGTTCAATCTCGTTACCGGCAAGTCTCTTGACTCGTTCCGTAATACATCATCCCGCAAATAACTCATTAGTTGCATTGCTTGCAAGGCTTAAAGTGATGTGCATTACCGAGAGGGCCCAGAGATACCTCTCTGACAATCGGAGTGACAAATCCTAATCTTGATCTATGCCAACTCAGCAAGTACCATGGGAGACACCTGTAGAGCACCTTTATAATCACCCAGTTACGTTGTGACGTTTGGTAGCACACAAAGTGTTCCTTCGGTATTCAGGAGTTGCATAATCTCATAGTCATAGGAACATGTATAAGTCATGAACAAAGCAATAGCAACAAACTAAACAATCATCGTGCTAAGATAACGGATGGGTCAAGTCAATCACATCATTCTCTAATGATGTGATCCCATTAATCAAATGACAACTCATGTCTATGGTTAGGAAACATAACCATCATTGATTCAACGAGCTAGTCAAGTAGAGGCATACTAGTGACAATCTGTTTGTCTATGTATTCACACATGTATTAAGTTTTCGGTAATACAATTCTAGCATGAATAATAAACATTTATCATGATATAAGTAAATATAAATAACAACTTTATTATTGCCTCTAGGTCATATTTCCTTCAGTCTCCCACTTGCACTAGAGTCAATAATCTAGTTCACATCTTTATGTGATTAGTTCACATCTCCATGTGACTAATACCCAAAGGATTTATTAGAGTCAATAATCTAGTTCACATCGCTATGTGATTAACACCCAAAGAGTGATCATGTTTTGCTTGTGAGAGAAATTTAGTCAACGGGTCTGCCACATTCAGAGCCGTATGTATTTTGCAAATTTTCTATGTCTGCAATGCTTTGCACGGAGCTACTCTAGCTAATTGCTCCCACTTTCAATATGTATCTAGATCGAGACTTAGAGTCATCTAGATCGTGTAAAAATCTTGTATCGACGTAACTCTTTACGATGAACTCTTTTATCACCTCCATAACCGAGAAATATTTCCTTAGTCCTCTAAGGATAATTTTAACCGCTGTCCAGTGATCTACTCCTAGATCACTATCGTACTCCTTTGTCAAACTCAGGGCAGGGTATACAATAGGTCTGGTACATAGCATGACATACTTTATAGAACCTATGACTGAGGCATAGTGAATGACTTTTCATTCTCTTTCTATTTTCTGCCATGGTCGGGTTTTGAGTCTTTACTAAACTTCACACCTTGTAACACAGGCAAGAACTCCTTATTTGACTATTCCATTTTGAACTACTTTAAAATCTTGTCAAGGTATGTACTCATTGAAAATATATCAAGCGTCTTGATCTATCTCTATAGATCTTGATGCTCAATATGTAAGTAGCTTCACCGAGGTCTTTCTTTGAAAAACTCCTTTCAAACACTCCTTTATGCTTTCCAGAAAATTCTACATTATTTCCGATCAACAATATGTCATTTACATATACTTATCAGGAATGTTGTAGTGCTCCCACTCACTTTCTTGTAAATACAGGCTTCACCGCAAGTCTGTATAAAACCGTATGCTTTGATCACTTTATCAAAGTATATATTCCAACTCCGAGATGCTTGCACCAGTCCATAGATGGATCGCTGGAGCTTGCACACTTTGTTAGCACCTTTAGGATTGAAAAAACCTTCTGGTTGCACCATATATAACTCTTCTTTAAGAAATCCATTAAGGGATATAGTTTTGACATCCATTTTTCAGATTTCATAAAATGCGGCAACTGCTAACATAATTCATACAGACTTTTAAGAATCAATATGAGTGAGAAAATCTCATCATAGTCAACACCTTGAACTTGTCAAAAACATGTTTGCGACAATTCGAGCTTTGTTGATAGTAACACTACTATCAGTGTCCGTCTTCCTCTTGAAGATCCATTTATTCTTAATGACTCACCGATCATCGGGCAAGTCAATCAAAGTCCATTTTTTGTTTTCATACATGGATCCCATCTCAGATTTCATGGGCTCACGCCATTTTCACGGAATCTGGGCTCATCATCGCTTCCTCATAGTTCGTAGGTTCGTCATGGTCTAGTAACATGACTTCCAGAAAGGATTACCGTACCACTCTGGTACGGACCATAATCTGGTTGTCCTACGAGGTTCGGTAGTAACTTGATCTGAAGTTTCATGATTGTCATCATTATCTTCCTCACTAATTGGTGTAGAGATCACTAGAACTGAATTCTGTGATGAACTACTTTCCAATTCGGGAGAAGGTACAATTACCTTATCAAGTTCTACATTCTTCCCACTCACTTCTTTCGAGAGAAACTTCTTCTCTAGAAAGGATCCATTCTTAGCAACAAAATATCTTGCCTTCGGATCTGTGATAGAAGGTGTACCCAACAGTTTCCTTTTGGGTATCCTATGAAGACGCACTACTCCAATTTGGGTTCGAGCTTATCAGTTTGAAACCTTTTCACATAAGCATCGCAACCCCAAACTTTAAGAAATGACAGCTTTGATTTCTTGCCAAACTATAGTTCATACGATGTCATCTCAATGGATTTAGATGGTGCCCTATTTAACGTGAATGCAGTTGTCTCTAATGCATAACCCCAAAACAATAATGGTAAATCAGTAAGAGACATCATAGATCGCACCATATCTAGTAGTGTGATTACGATGTTCGGACACACCATTACGCTGTGGTGTTCCAGGTGGCGTGAGTTACGAAACTATTCCGCATTGTTTCAAATGAAGACCAAACTCATAACTTAACTATTCTCCTCCACGATCAAATCGTAGAAACTTTATTTTCTTGTTACGATGATTTTCCACTTCACTCTAATTTTTTTGAACTTTTCAAATGTTTCAGACTTATGTTTCATCAAGTAGATATACCCGTATCTGCTCAAATCATCTGTGAACGTCAGAAAATAACGATACCCGTCGCGAGCCTCAACACTCATCGGACCCCATACATCAGTATGTATTATTTCCAATAAGTCAGTTGCTCGCTCCATTGTTCCAGAGAACGGAGTCTTAGTCATCTTGCCCATGAGGCATGGTTCGCAAGCATCAAGTGATTCATAATCAAGTGATTCCAAAAGCCCATTGACATGGAGTTTCTTCATGCGCTTTACACCAATATGACTTAAACGGCAGTGCCACAAATAAGTTGCACTATAATTATTAACTTTGCATATTTTGGCTTCAATATTATAAATATGTGTATCACTACGATCGAGATTCAATAAACCATTCACCTTGGGCGTATGACCATAGAAGGTTTTATTCATGTAAACAGAATAACAATTATTCTTTGACTTAAATGAATAACCGTATTGCAATAAACATGATCCAGTCATATTATGCTCAACGCAAACACCAAATAACATTTATTTTAGGTTCAACACTAATCCCGAAGGTAAAGAGAGTGTGCGATGGTGATCTTATCAACCTTTGGAATTACTTCCAACACACATCGTCACCTCGCCCTCAACTAGTCTTTTGTTTATTTTGCAACTCCCGTTTTGAGTTACTACTTTTAGCAATTGAACCAGTATCAAATACCGAGGGGTTTGCTATAAACATTAGTAAAGTACACATCATGTATATCAAATATACCTTTGTCACTTTGCCATCCTTCTTATCCGCCAAGTATCTAGGGTAGTTCCACTTCCAGTGACCATTTCCTTTGCAGTAGAAGCACTCAGTTCCAGGCTTGGGTCTAGCTTTGGGCTTTTTCACGGGAGTGACAACTTGCTTGTCATTCTTATTGAAGTTCCCTTTCTATCCCTTTGCCCTTTTCTTGAAACTAGGGGTCTTGTCAACCATCAACACTTGATGCTCTTTCTTGATTTCTACCTTCGCTGATTTCAGCATTGCGAAGAGCTTGGGAATTACTTTCGTCATCCCTTGCATATTATAGTTCATCACAAAGTTCTAGTAACTTGTTGATAGTGACTAGAGAACTTTGTCAATTACTATCTTATCTGGAAGATTAACTCCCACTTGATTCAAGCAATTGTAGTACCCAGACAATCTGAGCACATGCTCATTGGTTGAGCTATTCTCCTCCATCTTGTAGGCAAAGTACTGTCAGGGGGTCTCATACTTCTCGACACGGGCATGAGTCTGAAATAATAGTTTCAACTCTTGGAATATCTTATATGTTCCGTGGCGTTCAAAACATTTTGAAGTCCCGGTTCTAAGCCGTAAAGCATGGTGCACTAAACTATCAAGTAGTCATCATACCGAGCTTTGCCAAACGTTCATAATGTCTGCATCTGCTCCTGCAATAGGTCCGTCGCATAGCGGTGCATCAAGGACATAATTCTTCTGTGCAGCAACAAGGATAATCCTCAGATCATGGATCCAATCCGCATCATTGCTACTATCATCTTTCAATATAGTTTTCTCTAGGAACATATCATAAATAAAACGGGGAAGCTATACGCGAGCAATTGATCTACAACATAGATATATAAATACTATCAGGACTAAGTTCATGATAAATTAAAGTTCAATTAATCATATTACTTAAGAACTCCCACTTAGATAGATATCCCTCTAATCATCTAAGTGATCACGTGATCCATATCAACTAAACCATAACCGATCATCACGTGAGATGGAGTAGTTTTCAATGGTGAACATCTCTATGTTGATCATATCTACTATATGATTCATGCTCGACCTTTCGGTCTCAGTGTTCTGAGGCCATATCTGCATATGCTAGGCTCGTCAAGTTTAACCTGAGTATTCTGCGTGTGCAAAACTGTCTTACACCCGTTGTAGATGAACGTTGAGCTTATCACACCCGATCATCACGTGGTGTCTCGGCACGATGAACTTTGGCAACGGTGCATACTCAGGGAGAACACTTTTACCTTGAAATTCAGTGAGAGATCATCTTATAATGCTACCGTCAAACAAAGCAAAATAAGATGCATAAAGGATAAACATCACATGCAATCAATATAAGTGATATGATATGGCCATCATCATCTTGTGCCTTTGATCTCCATCTCCAAAGCACCGTCATGATCACCATCGTCACTGGCGCGACACCTTGATCTCCATCGTAGCATCCTTGTCATCTTGCCATCTATTGCTTCTATGACTATCGCTACCGCTTAGTGATAAAGTAAAGCAATTACAGGGCGATTGCATTGCATATAATAAAGCGACAACCATATGGGTCCTGCCAGTTGCCGATAACTCCGTTACAAAACATGATCATCTCATACAATAAATATAGCATCATGTCTTGACCATATCACATCACAACATGCCCTGCAAAAACAAGTTAGACGCCCTCTACTTTGTTGTTGCAAGTTTTACGTGGCTGCTACAGGCTGAGCAAGAACCATTCTTACCTACGCATCAAAACCATAATGATAGTTCGTCAAGTTAGTGTTGTTTTAACCTTCAATAAGGACCGGGCGTAGCCACACTCGGTTCAACTAAAGTTGGATAAACTGACACCCGCCAGTCACCTGTGTGCGAAGCACGTCGATAGAACCAGTCTCGCGTAAGCGTACGCGTAATGTCGGTTCGGGCCGCTTCATCCAACAATACCGCCGAAGCAAAGTATGACATGCTGGTAAGCAGTATAACTTGTATCGCCCACAACTCACTTGTGTTCTACTCGTGCATATAACATCTACGCATAAACCTGGCTCGGATGCCACTATTGGGGAACGTAGTAATTTCAAAAAAAATCCTACACACACGCAAGATCATGGTGATGCATAGCAACGAGAGGGGAGAGTCGTCCACGTACCCAGACCGTTAAGCGGAAGCGTTATGACAACACAGCTGATGTAGCGTACGTCTTCACGATCGACCGATCCTCAGTACCGAACGTACGGCACCTCCGTGTTCAGCACACGTTCAGCTCGGTGATGTCCCGCGAACTCACGATCCAGTAGAGCTCGAGGGAGAGTTTCATCAGCACGATGGCGTGCTGACGATGTTGATGAAGCTACCATCGCAGGGCTTCACCTAAGCACCGCTACAGTATAACCGAGGTGGATTATGGTGGAGGGGGGCATCGCACACGGCTGGGAGAGATCAATGATCAACTTGTGTGTCCTAGGGTGCCCCATGTCCCCGTATATAAAGGATCAAGGGGGGAGGCCGGCTGGCCCTGTAGGGCGCGCCAGGTGGAGGAGTCCTCCTCCTAGTAGGAGTAGGACTCCCCTCTTTCCTACTCCTACTAGGAGGGGGAAAGGAAGGGGGAGAAGGAAAAGGAAAGGGGGCGCCCTCCTTCCTAGTCCAATTCGGACCAGACGGGAGGGGCACGCGGCCTGCCCTGGCCGGCCCCTCTCTCTCTACACTAGGGCCCAATAAGGCCCATTAACCCCCGAGGGGTTCCGATAACCCCTCCGGCACTTCGGTAAAATCCTGATTTCACCCGGAACTCTTCCGATGTCCAAATGTAGGCTTCCAATATATCAATCTTTATGTCTCGACCATTTCGAGACTCATCGTCATGTCCGTGATCATATCCGGGACTTCAAACTACCTTTGGTACATCAAAACATATAAACTCATAATACTGATCGTCATAGAACTTTAAGCGTGCGGACCCTACAGGTTCGAGAACTATGTAGACTTGACCGAGACACATCTCCGGTCAATAACCAATAGCGTAACCTGGATGCTCATATTTGTTCCTACATATTCTACGAAGATCTTCATCGGTCAAACCGCATAACAACATACGTTGTTCCCTTTGTCATCGATATGTTACTTGCCCGAGATTCGATCGTCGGTATCTCAATACCTAGTTCAATCTCGTTACCGGCAAGTCTCTTTACTCGTTCCATAATACATCATCCCGCAACTAACTCATTAGTTGCATTGCTTGCAAGGCTTAAAGTGATGTGCATTACCGAGAGGGCCCAGAGATACCTCTCCGACAATCGGAGTGACAAATCCTAATCTTGATCTATGCCAACTCAACAAGTACCATGGGAGACACCTTTAGAGCACCTTTATAATCACCCAGTTACGTTGTGACGTTTGGTAGCACACAAAGTGTTCCTCCGGTATTCGGGAGTTGCATAATCTCATAGTCATAGGAACATGTATAAGTCATGAACAAAGCAATAGCAACAAACTAAACGATCATCGTGCTAAGCTAACGGATGCGTCAAGTCAATCACATCATTCTCTAATGATGTGATCCTGTTAATCAAATGACAACTCATGTCTATGGTTAGGAAACATAACCATCATTGATTCAATGAGCTAGTCAAGTAGAGGCATAGTAGTGACGATCTGTTTGTCTATGTATTCACACATGTATTAAGTTTCTGGTTAATACAATTCTAGCATGAATAATAAACATTTATCATGATATAAGGAAATATAAATAACAACTTTATTATTGCCTCTAGGGCATATTTCCTTCAGCTCCTCCCCTGCCTCTAGATCCATGGCTTCCATATCTCTGCTTAGACGGCCTTATGCACTTAGCTTAACTAAAAAATAGAAGTTAACCTAGCCGGCCTATGCAGGTAGCTTTACCTAAAAAATGGTGAATTTAATTTCCCTAAACTAGCCGGCCTCACTTCAGGCGTCGAGCAGCATCAAAATTTCTTTCACAAAAACATTGAAAACTTGTTTGATGGATTTCTAGTTTTTTAAATTTTGTTTAAAAACCGAATTGACTTTGGGAAAATGATCAACATGAGTTTTTTTGCTCTTTTTCAATAGCTATCCAACGGTATATCATTTGCATCATTCCAAAGAATGGTTTAATAATTACGACCAAAAAACAATGCAAAAAATAGTCTCAGAAAAAGTCCGCCCGGCAGTTAACTAGTATAGGTCGCACAGTTAGCTGTTTGTTCTCGCGCAGTTAGGAAGGATTCCTGAATAGCTTATTCAGGAATGGGTTGCAGAATAGCTGGGATATAATACGTGAACAACAACTACAAGACGATAATAAAGTAATGGTATTAAATTTGTTACAGGCTGCATGCATCAATCCTCCGCGTCGCGTCATACTGTCTATTCACCAAATTTCTCCTAGTAAATTCCCATGCAAAACATAGTAAAAAATTAAATTCGTTACTGCACCATACCCACACCCCTTCCCGTACTAGCTATTCTCCTTAATACCTTATAGTAAAATACATGGGAAACACAGTAACAAAATTAACTTTATTATCGTCTTGTAGTTGTTGTTCACATAATTCCCTATAGTAAAATCCTAAATCAAACATAGTAACAAAATTAAATTGGTTACCGGTTACATGCACTAGACCCGCCATGCCCAGTAATATAGTTGTTCACCTAATTCCTTATAGTAAAATTCCTAGCAAACATAGTAATGCAAATTAAAGTGGTTATCTGATGCATGTGGCTTCCATTACTACATCCAGTCCCTTATTACGCTCAATTTGCAGACGAGAGTTTCCGTTACTATGTTTGCCTCACGTGGGGGGTGTTTGAGTTGGCTAATTGCTAGAGCAAGGGAAGAGTAGTAATCATTTGCTAGTTCTTACTATATTTAGTAAAGTTGTTACGATGGAAAAAAAAGTTGGTTGGCTGGTTTGGTGGGGTGGCGCATCCACTACGGTAATTCTTTTACGACAGTTTCACTGGTGCTACTTTGGCGGATGCGCACCCGCAGCCTGACCGACACGTAGGATTAGCAGTTTTACGCTCAGGCTTATTTTAGCGCCCAGAACGACCATTTGAAACACCTAGGTGTCCAGGTTCCTTGCTTGTCTACCTTTGGATTGCTTTAGGATGTGTGCGTTGTGTTAGGTATAGACGCTAACGGGTATACCCGTTTGCAGCATTAAATTTGGACATTTATTGCAATTTACTAATTAATTCCATTGACCGCATGTTAATTAGCGACCACTTGCTCTAATTTGCAGGTAGGCATTAATTAGCATGCACGTACTACCAAACACTGCCTAATTTAGTCACGCATGTGCATGTGAAGCACTAGAAAAATTCTATAGTAATTAATGCATAGAAGGAAATCATTCAAAATTGTCTAATTTTTTCTGTACATATTAGTATTGCTGACATGCCTTTTAAGCAGAGGTGTGCGTATAATTGCTATGGGTATAAGAAAAACCTAGTTAATATTTATCTGAACGTAACATATCATCTATCGAGGTATTTATTTATGTATATATATCCATTTTAAAAAAAGGTAGTGACATTTATGGGCATGTACCAATAAATTTCACATCGAGGTATTTACAACAATATCTTGAGTATACACTATTTTTTAAAAACTTGAGTATCCACATAAAAATATATCGGACTACGTTTGTAGGTATATAATACCTAAAATAACTCATAGAGTATATACGTGCATGCAGATTATTTGGAATAAATTGTAGGGTATATATGTCTGTATGTATCTAATACCTAGAATAAATCATAAAGTATATTCATGCATGCAAATTATTTGAAATAAATTATAGGGTATATATGTTTGTAGGTATCTAAAAATATCTAGAATAAATCATAGGGTATATATGTTTGTAGGTATAGGTTGTAATACCTAGAATAAATCATGTGGGAATCAATCTACAATCAATGGCCATGAAGGATACATGTGCATCACGCAGAAAAGGAAAACAAATTTTTGGAAAGGATAGTAGTGATTATTTCTAAGTAGGAAATGCATTAGAAGGTTGGATCCGAACTAGGTGCCCAATGTTTGGGTCACCAGTTTGGATCTGACCCGCTAATTCATTTTTTGCTTACAAATAATCAATACTACCTTTTAAATAATTCACTTTCTTTTTGTACTTGCATGCATTGCCATTGGTTGTCGATTGGTTTCCAGAAAATGGCATGTTATTAATTCCCTCATAAACAATTTCTTTCCTTAAATACTATAGTATCGTTAAAAAATGGCGAAAAACTCATATTTGGGTACGTAAATATATACCCTGTGATTTTTTCATTTGGGTACGTGTATATATACCCTATGATTTCCCTTAAATACTATGATTTTTATTTGGGTACGTATATATATACCCTATGATTTTTTTGCGGATACTCTGATTTATTCTAGGTATTAGATGTCTTTCCTTAAATACTATAGTATATACGCTATGATTTATTGTAGGTATTTGATACCTACAAGCGTATCCGATATATTTGTAAGTGGATACTTAAGTTTTCGCCAAAAACAAACAGTGCATACTCAAGATATATCTGTAAATACTCAATGTGAAATTTGTTGGTATATACCCATAAGTGTTATGTCCTTTTTATGAGTGAATTCATGTACGTAAACTAAATACCTCGACAAATGATACTTACATTCATATCGTTAAAATCATCCATACAACATACCTGATGGTGATGTATCTGATGTATGATAATAGAGGAATCATACCCAAAAAAAATATGGCTACATACGAAAAATAATATGTATTATCCTAACATAATTTGTGGGTATATACCGTAAACACAACTAGGTATCATAGAAAGAGAAACCATTTTTCATATATTCACAACGGAGAAAGAAAGTGGCAAAATCCACACATCTTTTTAAACGACACAATGGCAATATGCGTAAAGTGTACAGCGTCTAGTGTTTCACACGTACATGGATCTTCTAAAGGATGTGTTGGTGCATGCATCCTAATTAATGCCTACATCCAAATTAGAGCAAGTAACCGCTAATTAACATATAGCTAAATGGAACTAATTAGTACGTTGCAATAACTTTCCAAATGAAATACTGCAAACGGTTAATGGTTATACCCGTTAGTGTCTATACCTGTTACAACGGCACACATCCTAATGCAATCCAAAGGTAGACAAATAAGGAGCTTGGGCACCTAGGTGTCCCAAATGGTCATTATTGTTCACCCGAGGTAATCTATTACGTTTGAAATTCAAATAGTTACATTTCTATTGATTCACTACGTAAAATTTGACATAAGAAAATAAAAATATAGGTTATAAGACAAGAAAATTTGCAGTTTATGTGTATTTTAGACCATGGCTTTACGTTTGTAATTTTACATATTATAAAATATTTTTTACGACGATTATATATTTTCTTACGGTCTCTTTTTGCGTCGAAAATAAGACAAAACTTACGGAACGTAAAATTACGGTGCATTAATGGTAAAATAGAGGGGGGTGAAGAATAACTATTCGTCACCCAGAGTGATGAATATCGCGATATATATATAGGGTGGGTCTATTCTAATAACACTCCTTAAAACCTTATTCTAATAACGCCTGTGCTTATTCTGATAACACCCTGATCCGGTCAACCGAGCCGCAACGCAAGCAGAAAAAGGAGCACCCCACCCACCCACGTCAAACACACACACACACCCGGTTGTGCTTTCTCCCTCCCCCATGACCCCCACCGACCACCGCGTGCCGCCCCCTGCAACCAGCTTCTGCCGCGCGCCGGAGGCACACCGCCGCCGGCAACCGCACCCCCCGCCCGGACCCCCTGCCCCGAGCAGCACCTCCCCCCACCACCACCACCCCCCGGCGGCCGGTGGGGGGGGGGGGGGGGGACCGCACACATCGGGCCCAGTCACCCACCCACCTCCCCGATCCCCCCACCCCAAGCCGCCGCCTCCCATCGCCGCCCACAACACGGCCACCACCTCCCACCGCGCAGCGCGCCGGCAGCCAATCTGTCACAGCCGCCTTTCCCCAAATCACCGCGCGCCGCCCCTCCCCAGGTTGCCGCCACGCCCCTACCCGCGAGCACCATGGGCGTCGACCACCTTTGACCTCCGCGGCCCCGATGACCTCCTTTTGCGTTGCGGTGGCCGGATCCACAACCCTCGACCCTGGTGACCTCCTGCTATGCCGTGTCGTCTTCCTGCAGGTGGCTGGATCTGCGTCGTCTTCGCCGCTGGGGGCAGCAGCACCCCTACCCCGTGTTGACGTTATCGTGGCCCTCTTCTCTCCAGCTCCTATGCAGTTCGCCTTATGGGCCCTCGCGGTTTCCGGTGAGTGTGGTGCAGTGCGGGGCATGCATGTGTGCAGTCCGAGGGCGCGGTAGGGCCGTGGTGGCGCTGGGCTACGGCTGGGCGACGGGGTCGGCGGATCGACGACTTCCGCTACAAGATCTGCACTGCATCGAGCTCCCCGCTGCATCGAGCTCTCGCTGCATCGACTCCTCCCCAAGCGCCCTTCCCGAATTACAACAAGATAACGAAGATGCTCCACTCCCAAGCATGCATGTTGGCAACGGCGTCTGATCCTCTGTGTCCCTCCTTCCACAAGCAGTACCCCGATTGCTTTGTATTTTCATTTTTAGGAGTCTTCTGTAAATTTCCATGGATCAGTTTGTAGATTAAGGCTTGGTTGCAGTACCATGGGCACCACAGTTGCAGTGCTGTGGGGGTGGACGTGCAGTGCACCCATAGGCACCATGGGCACCATAGATCAGTTTGTGGAGAGCTCGTTGTTTGAGCTATGGGAAGGAGGGTGACGATTTGGCTGGGATTCGAGGTGCTCGCTGTGTAATGGTTTTTTTGTGTGCTTTACATTTTGTTTTTTTGCATTTAGTCTGGGACGCCGACGCCTTGCAGTTTAGAAGCTCCAGCGCAAAGCAGTGCATGTTGCTCTTGTTGCAGCTCAGTTGGGTCGTCAGTGCAGTATGCGCGGACGTGACTACAGGACGACGACGTTGACTCCTATGAAAATAGCAACCATATCACCCCAGGAACCCCCGTTTTCCTACGAGATGTTCCCCCATTGCATTTCGGTGGTGGTGCGCCAGTGTCATCTTTAGCTACATTTGCAGGTTTCTGATTTAGTGCAGCTCGGTTGGTCCCCAAATACAGTTATGCTGATCCTCTATTGCAGCTCTGGCAGGTGCTAGTGCTGATTTTGTGTGTATGTATGTGTGTGTGGCTGTGTAAAACAATTGATGGATGTATTGTGCCCATGAACATCATCAGCGACCATAGAAAGTGGCGCAAAAAAGATGCAGTTCATTAGAAGTACCTTTCAGGATCTGGTTGTTTGAAGTTTTTCTAGTTCATTAGAAGTACCTTTCAGGATCTGGTTGTTTGAAGTTTTTCTTGTCGTACGTAGTAAAAGGACAACAACCAAAAACAATGAAGAAAAAACAAAAATGCAATTGATCTCATCGTGTTTAATGGTACACTTTTCCTTATGGTATTTTTCAAAGGGATATGAAAAAAAGAGGTTCAAACGGCGTGCAACAGCAATGCACACTTTGAAAAATAAAGCCTAATGCGGTTGACTAATGAGAGTGTGGATGTGTGAGTGTGGCTGTGTGAAAATAATAAATGGCTATGCATGTTTTGAAGCTCACTTTGATCTCTCACGCAGTTCGCTATAAAACCTATATGTGGTTCACTCGGTAAACAGAAACGAAAAACTTCTCAAAAGAAGCTCACTTCTTATTAGATGTAGTTCACTTGGTCAGCCCATGCGGTCCACTTGCCTAGTCTATGCGCATGAAAAGTAATAAGTATGAAAAAAGCAATAAAATCTCATGTAGTTTACTTTTCGTAGTGTCGAGGTTCACTTTCGGTAGTGTTGCGGCTCACTTACACCTCGACGTGAAGCGTGGTCCACTTCCTCGTCATGGAAAATTTACGTCTGACAAAAAAGTTATGCAAGTCGCTTGCACGTCCGATGCAGTGCGGTTTTCAGTGTGAAGCAGTGTAGTTGGCCGTATGATGTTGTTCATCCCGTAAGTGCAAAAAAATTTGTTACGGAAGCGAAAAAAAGTAATGTGGTTCACTTCTTGATAGTGTTGTGGTTCATTTACACTCGATGTGACGTGCACTCTACTTTCTCGTCCTTGAAAAAATTACGTTTGAATAAAAGAAACCATGCAGTTCTCTTACCCGTCTGATGCAGTGCGGTTTTTCGTTCGATGCAGTGCGGTTTGCAGTCGGATGAAGTACCCACATCGATTTGGGTGCGAGAAAAACAGAGTGTCCGCATTTCGGTAAATTTGAAAATCCTCTTAAACCGTAAAGAATTACATAGAGTGTTCTACATGAAAAAGTTGCGCCTCGTCGATATCTTTCCAACAGCGTATCGTATGAATCATTCCGATCAGCGGTTTGTAAAAATTTCGCGAAAAACGGCCACTGCCACTCGTCTTCCACCGCACGATTTTCAAAATTAACTTAAAACCATAAGGAATCTCAAAAATATTTCAAAATATGAAAGTTGCGCCTCGTCCATAGCTTCTCAACGGTATATTACACGCCTTGTTTCGACAAACGGTTAAAAAACTGGAGCGAAAACAGTATCGAAAATTTGAATTTTTTTGAAAAACAGAATTCCGCGATTTAGTAAATTTGAAGCTGCTCTTAAACCATAACGAATTAGAGAAAACAATAGTTATGAAAAAGATGCGCCTCGATGATATCTATCCAACGGTGTATCATTTGCCTCATTCCAACGAGCGGTTTAAAAAAATCACGAAAATACGCTCGCTGCCCCTATTCGTGGGTCGCACCATTTTTAAAACTGCTCTTAAACCGCGAGGAATCTCGAAAAGTGTTCAACATGGCGAAGTTGCGCATAATCTGTAGATTTCCAACTACATATTACACGCCTCGTTCTGATAAACGGTTAAAAAATTTGAGCGAAAACAGTACCGAAAAACACTACGCGCAGTTTTTTCCGACACGAAGTTCACTAGTCTCTGTAATGCAGTGCTCTTGCTAAAGAAAGTGCAGTGCCCTCGCGTTGAGTATGCAGTGCGGAAGTGTTATCAAAATAACTATTATGATAATATTATCAGAATAGACGAACTGTATATATACACTATTCTGATCACGGGATCAGAATAATATTCTGATCACAACCTGACCTGCCCCGCTAGTAGTATGTTGAACTTCCCTGTGAACTAGGTTGAACTTCCGCCAACATTGCCCAAATGGAGCTTGCGATATACCGTTGGAAAGCTATGGACACCAATATCATGACCCAACTTAATTTTTTGGCAAAATATAAGCCGTTTTAAGAGCAGTTTTGAAAACCGTTTTTTCTTCACACAAAAAATGTGAATTGTATTTTTGATCGCATTTCTAAACAGTTTATCGGAATGAGGCATATAATATGGCGTTGGAAAGCTGCTGCAAAACCGCTCCTTCCACATGTTGAAAGTTTTCTCTAATTCCCTATGGTTAAAGAGTAATTTGAAAAAAACGTAAAATTTCGTAAACCGAACAGCTGAGTTTGTTTTTTCGATGTCATTTCTAAACGGCTAATCCAATGGAGGCATATGATATGGCGTTGGAAATCTTATGAAAATGCGCTACTTTTTCATCTTGAAAGTTTTTTTTTCTAATTTTGAATGGTTTAAGAGTAATTTAGAAAATGGTCCAAGTCCTACCGAGTTCGTATTTTCGAGCTAATTTTTTAATTGTGCGTCCGAATGCAGCAAATGATATGGCGTTGGAAAGCTTGAACATATGCGAAACTTTTTGGTATGTATTGTTTCTCCCAATTCTTTACAGTTTTAAGTCAGTTTCGAAAATGGCGAAAAACATATTTTCACCGTAATTTCTACAAACTTTATCGGAATTGGGCAACTAATATATCGTTGAAAAGCTACAGAAAATGTGAAACTTTTTCATGTTGATGGTTTTCTCTGATTCTTAGCCGTTTTCAAGTAATTTCGAAAACGACGGGATCATTCGTTCTGCCTCTATCGCGAAACAGATTCTTCAAAAATGCACCGCGTGAAGAACCTGAACTTCTCAGCATTTCTACCTGAACTTCACTCTGTTTTCAACGTGCTTTTTTTTGCTCACAGATCTCCATCCACTACTCGTAGTTCTCCATCCACTCCCCGGAATTCAACAAGTGATATACCGATGGAAAGCTGTTGTAAACACGCAACTTTCCCGTGTTGATTATTTTCTCATACTCACGATGGTTTTAAAAGTTTTTCATCTGAAATTCATTTAGTGTAGTAGTTGAACTTCCGTGACTTATTTTCATTTGTAATTTTCTCATCCATTTTTGTCAGTGTTACACAAATGATATTCTTTTTATACAAACCTCTCTCACAATATATTTTTTAACTTTCTCGGACCGAGGACTTGAAACTTACACAAATGATATTCCTGTCATTTTGAAGTAAATTAGAGAAATGACGAGATCATGATTTCTGCCTTCATTGCGAATGGAAACGCACTGCGTGAAGTAGTTGAACTTCTCGGACATGTCTCTTTGAACCTTACTCTATTTTTGACGTGTTGTTTTTTGCACTGCGTGAAGTAGTTGAACTTCTAGGGCATCTCTGTTTGAACTTCACTTTGTTTCACTTTATTGTTTTTATATGAAATACACACCATGTAGTACGTGAACTTCCGGTTGTTATCACTTTGAACTTCTCTCTGGTTTGAGAGAATTATTTTAAAACACAAAAACAACATATTTTTTTATGTATTTTTGGACATCTAAATACACGGTGATCCTCTCTCACAGTAATTTTTTGAACTTTTCCTTGTCGAGCACTTGAACTTCTAGCAACTATTTTTCCAGTTATGAGTTGTTTTTAGAAGTGCAAAAATGGCATTGTGTTTTTTTATTTTTTGAATAGGTAAATCCTAGGTTTTAATACACTCTTAACTTCTCTGTTATTTCAATTTGAACTTCACCTTTTTATATTTTTGAGTAAATAATTGTATTCGATTTTTATACGGAAAAAATCGAACATGGAAATACAAGGTGAACCTCTCTCGCAAGAATTTTTGAACTTCTCCGGACAGAGCACTTGAACTTCTAGCAAAAAGTTTTTAGCCTTTGCTTTTTCATTATTTTTTAATACAAAATGCACACCGTGTAGTACGTGAAGTTCTGGTAGTTATCAATCTGAACTTCTCTCGGTTACGTGAAAATATCTGAGTTTTTTCAATTTGTTGGTTTATCATTTAGTAACGAGGAAAATCTGGGTTCTTCATATACATTGAACTATTCTATTTTCAAAAAGTGAACTTCTTGGTTTTTACAATTTGGACTTCTTGATGTTATTCATTTGTAATGGAAAAAATGGGGTCATATGTATTTTATAGAGTTTTCAAGTGCTCTGTTATTTTAATATGACCTTTGATTTTTTCTAACATGTAAAGTATGTTTTTGTTACATTTTTTGAGTTTATCTGTGATATAATTTTAATTTTTTTTGTCATCGCTTTTCAATAATGGGAAAATCCATGGGAGAATTTTTTTGAACACCCATAACATTTTCTTTGAACTCTCCAATTTATTAAATTTGAACTTCAAGAGTTAACAATTTTTGTTTGTTACACTTTGATTTCTTCCTTGGTATATGCTACGTCTTGAGCTTGCGTTGGTTTTCCCCGAAGAGGAAGGGATGATGCAGCAGAGTAGCGTAAGTATTTCCCTCAGTTCTTGAGAACCAAGGTATCAATCCAGTAGGAGCCCACGCTCAAGTCCCTCGTACCTGCACAAAGCGATAGCTACCCACAACCAACGCGATTAGGGGTTGTCAAGCCCTTCACGTTCACTTACGAGAGTGAGATCTGATAGACAGAATATTTTTGGTATTTTTGATATAAAGATGCAAAGTAAAAAGTAAAAGCAAAGTAAATAGCAAGACAAGATTAAAGTGATGGAGATTGATATGATGAGAATAGACCCGGGGGCCATAGGTTTCACTAGTGGCTTCTCTCGAGAGCATAAGTTTTCTATGGTGGGTGAACAAATTACTGTTGAGCAATTGAGAGAATTGAGCACAGTTATGAGAATATCTAGGCATGATCATGTATATAGGCATCACGTCCGTGACAAGTAGATCGAAACGATTCTGCATCTACTACTATTACTCCACTCATCGACCGCTATCCAGCATGCATCTAGAGTATTAATTTAAAAACAGAGTAACGCTTTAAGCAAGATGACATGATGTAGAGAGATGAATTCATGCAATATGAAATAAACCCCATCTTGTTATCCTCGATGGCAACGATACAACACGTGTCTTGCTGCCCCTTCTGTCACTGGGAAAGAACACCGCAAGATCGAACCCAAAGCTAAGCACTTCTCCCATGGTAAGAACTACCAATCTAGTTGGCCAAACCAAACGGATAATTCGAAGAGACTTGCAAAGATAACCAATCATACATAAAAGAATTCAGAGAAGATTCAAATATTGTTCATAGATAGACTTGATAATAAAACCACAATTCATCGGTCTCAACAAACACACGGCAAAAGAAGAAGATTACATCAAATAGATCTCCACAAGAGAGGGGGAGAACATTGTATTGAGATCCAAAAAGATAGAAGAAGCCATCTAGCTACTAACTATGGACCCGAAGGTCTGAGGTAAAGTACTCACACTTCATTGGAGAGGCTATGATGATGTAGAAGCCCTCCGTGATGACGGCCCTCTCCGGCGGAGTTCCGGAACAGGCCCCAAGATGCGATCTCGTGGATACAGAAAGTTGCGGCGGTGGAATTAGGTTTTTGGCTCGTGTTCTGATTGTTTGGGGGTACGTGGGTATATATAGGAGGAAGGAGTACGTCGGTGGAGCACCGAGGGGCCCACGAGGCAGGGGGCGCGCCCTGTAGGGGGGGGGGGGCGCCCCCTACCCTCGTGACCGCCTCCGGTACTTCTTGGAGTAGGGTCCAAGTCTCCTGGGTCTTATCCGAGAAGAAAATCACGCTCTAAAAAGGATTTTTCTGTTTGGACTCCGTTTGATATTCTGTTTCTTCGAAACACTGAAATAGGCAAAAAACAGCAGTTCTGGGCTGGGCCTCCGGTTAATAGGTTAGTCCCAAAAATAATATAAAAGTGGAAAATAAAGCCCAATATAGTCCAAAACAGTAGATAATATAGCATGGAACAATCAAAAATTATAGATACGTCGGAGACGTATCAGGCATCCCCAAGCTTAATTCCTGCTCGCCCTCGAGTAGGTAAATGATAAAAAGAGAATTTTTGATGCGGAGTGCTACTTGGCATAATTTCAATGCAAAATTTCTTAATTGTGGTATGGATATTCAGATTAGAAAGATTCAAGACAAAAGTTCATATTGACATAAAGAATAATAACACTTCAAGCATACTAATAAAGTAATTATGTCTTCTCAAAATAACATGGCCAAATAAAGTTATCCCTACAAAATCATATAGTCTGGCTGTGTTCTATCTTCACCACACAAAGTATTTAAATCATGCACGACCCCGATGACAAGCCAAGCAATTGTTTCACACTCTAACTTTTTCAAAACTTTTTCAATCTTCACGCAATACATGAGCGTGAGCCATGGACATAGCACTATGTGGAATAGAAGGGTGGTTGTGGAGAAGACAAAAAGAGGGGAAGATAGTCTCACATCAACTAGGCGTATCAACGGGCTATGGAGAGGCCCATCAATAGATATCAATGTGAGTGAGTAGGGATTGCCATGCAACGGATGCACTAGAGCTATAAGTATATGAAAGCTCATCAAAAGAAACTAAGTGGGTGTGCATCCAACTCGCTTGCTCACGAAGACCTAGGGCAATTTGAGGAAGCCCATCATTGGAATATACAAGCCAAGTTCTATAATGAAAAATTCCCACTAGTATATGAAAGTGACATAACGAGAGACTCTCTATCATGAAGATCATGGTGCTACTTTGAAGCACAAGTGTGGTAAAAGGATAGTAACATTGTCCCTTCTCTCTTTTTCTCTCATTTTTTATTTGGGCCTTTTCTCTTTTTTTATGGCCTCTTTTTTTCGTCCGGAGTCTCATCCCGACTTATGGGGAATCATAGTCTCCATCATCATTCCTCACTTGGGACAATGCTCTAGAAAATGATGATCATCACACTTTTATTTTTCTTACAACTCGATACTTAGAACAAATATGACTCTAAATGAATGCCTCTGGCGGTGTACCGGGATATGCAATGAATCAAGAGTGACATGTATGAAAGAATTATGAATGGTGGCTTTGCCACAAATACGATGTCAACTACATGATCATGCTAGCTATATGACAATGATGGAGTGTGTCATAATAAACGGAACAGTGGAAAGTTGCATGGCAATATATCTCGGAATGGCTATGGAAATGCCATGATAGGTAGGTATGGTGGCTGTTTTGAGGAAGGTATATGGTGGGTGTATGATACCGGCGAAAGGTGCGCGGTATTAGAGAGGCTAGCAATGGTGGAAGGATGGGAAAAAGTGCATATAATCCATGGACTCAACATTAGTCATAAAGAACTCATATACTTATTGCAAAAATCTAGAAGTTATCAAAGCAAAGTATTATGCGCATGTTCCTAGGGGGATAGATTGGTAGGAAAAGACCATCGCTCGTCCCCGAACGCCACTCATAAGGAAGACAATCAATAAATAAATTATGCTCCGACTTCATCACATAACGGTTCACCATACGTGCATGCTACGGGAATCACACTTTAACACAAGTATTCTTTAAATTCACAACTACTAAACTAGCATAACTCTAATATTATCACCTCCATATCTCAAAACAATTATCATGCTTCAATATTCTCTTAGTATTCAACGCACTCAAAAGAAAATTTCACATATCTTGAACACCAAGCATATTTATATTAAGCAAATTACCATGCTATTAAGACTCTCAAAATAATTTAAGTGAGGCATAAGAGATCAATAGTTTCTCTAAAAAAACCACCACCGTGCTCTAAAAGATCTAAGTGAAGCACATAGAGCAAAATTATAACGCTCAAAAGATATAAGTGAAGCACGTAGAGCAAAACTACATAGCTCAAAAGATATAAGTGAAGCACATAGAGTATTCTATCAAATTTTAATTCATAGATAAATCTCTCAAAAGGTGTGTACAACAAGGATGATTGTGGCACACTAACAAACAAAGACACAAATAATAAAAGACGCTCCAAGCAAAACACATATCATGTTGGTGAATAAAAATATAGCTCCAAGTAAATTACCGATGGAAGTGGACGAAAGAGGGGATGCCTTCCGGGGCATCCCCAAGCTTTGAATTTTTGGTGTCCTTGGATTATCTTGGGGGTGCCATGGGCATCCCCAAGCTGAGGCTCTTGCCACTCCTTGTTCCATAATCCATCAAAAGAACTCACCCAAAACTTGAAAACTTCACAACACAAAACTCAATAGAAATCTCGTGAGCTCCGTTAGAGAAAGAAAACATAAAACCACTTCAAGGTACTGTAATGAACTCATTATTTATTTATTTTGGTGTTAAACCTATTGTATTCCAACTTCTCTATGGATTATAAACTATTTTACTAACCATAGATTCATCAAAATAAGCAAACAACACACGAAAAACAGAATCTTTCAAAAACAGAACAGTCTGTAGTAATCTGTAACTAACGTAAACTCCTGGAACTCCAAAACATATACCAAAATTATACGACCTAGATAATTTGTTTATTGATCAGCAGCAATTGGAATCAGTATTTTATCACATTCTGATGATTTTTAGTAATTCGGGCACTGAACGCAAAGTTTCTGGAAATTACAGCAAGATCAAATAACTATCATCCAAGAAGATCCAATAGGTCTAGCTTGGCACAAACACTAATTAAAACACAAAACCACATCCAAACAGTGGCTAAATAATTTATTTATTAAATAACAGCAAGGAAAAAGATTGGGTTGTCTCCCAATAAGCGCTTTTCTTTAAAGCCTTCTTAGCAAGGCATTGATAATTTTAATGATGCTCACATGAAAGACAAGAATTGAAGCACAAAGAGGGCATCATAAAACATGTGACAAACACATCTAAGTCTAACATACTTCCTATGCATAGGCATCTTATAGGCAAACAAATTTTCAAGGCAAGCAAAAACTAGCATATGCAAGGAAGCGGAAAGAAACAATAGCAATCTCAACATAATGAGAGGTAATTTAGTAACATGAAGATTTCTACAACCATATTTTCCTCTCTCATAGTAATTACATGTAGGATCATAAGCAAATTCAACAAAATAGCTATCACATACAATATTTTCAACATGATCCACATGCATGCAAAGTTGACACTCTTCCAAAATAGTGGGATTAACATTAACTAAAGTCATGAATTCTCCAAACCCACTTTCAATAATATTGCAAACACTATTATCAATCTCATATTCATCATGGGGTTTAAATAAATTTTCAAGATCATAAGAAGAATCATCCCAATCATAGTCATTGCAACAAGTAGTAGACATAGCAAAACTAGCATCCCCAAGCTTAGGGTTTTGCATCTTATTAGCACAATTGACATCAAGAGAATTTATAATAAAATCATTGCAATCATGCTTTTTATTCAAAGATCTATCATGAGTCACTTCATAAAGCACTTCATCACGATTTTCAGATTTACGGATTTCAGGCAAAAGCTTATAAAGATGATCTAGTGCATCCAAATCACTAGGAATTGGTTCATCATAATTGGATCCCTTAAAAAGATTGGCAAGCGGATGAGGATCCATAGATCTTAAGTTCTCTGTTTAGTAATAAATAAACAACTATTCCAACCATACGAGCAAACAAGAAATGGGCAAAAGAGGCAAATAGAGAGGGGGATAGAGAGAGAGGGCGAATAAAACGGCAAGGGTGAATTGGGGGGGGAGAGGAAAACGAGAGGCGAATGGCAAATAATGTAATGCGGGAGATAGGGATTGTGATGGGTACTTGGTATGTTGACTTTTTGCGTAGACTCCCCGGCAACGGTGCCAGAAATCCTTCTTGCTAGGTCTTGAGCTTGCGTTGGTTTTCCCCGAAGAGGAAGGGATGATGCAGCAGAGTAGCATAAGTATTTCCCTCAGTTTTTGAGAACCAAGGTATCAATCCAGTAGGAGCCCACGCTCAAGTCCCTCGTACCTGCACAAAGCGATAGCTACCCACAACCAACGCGATTAGGGGTTGTCAAGCCCTTCACGGTCACTTACGAGAGTGAGATCTGATCGATAGAATATTTTTGGTATTTTTGATATAAAGATGCAAAGTAAAAGGTAAAAGCAAAGTAAATAGCAAAACAAGATTAAAGTGATGGAGATTGATATGATGAGAATAGACCTGGGGGCCATAGGTTTCACTAGTGGCTTCTCTCGAGAGCATAAGTTTTCTACGGTGGGTGAACAAATTACTGTTGAGCAATTGATAGAATTGAGCATAGTTATGAGAATATCTAGGCATGATCATGTATATAGGCATCACGTCCGTGACAAGTAGATCGAAACGATTTTGCATCTACTACTATTACTCCACTCATCGACCGCTATCCAGCATGCATCTAGAGTATTAAGTTAAAAATAGAGTAACGCTTTAAGCAAGATGACATGATGTAGAGAGATAAATTCATGCAATATGAAATAAACCCCATCTTGTTATCCTCGATGACAACGATACAATACGTGTCTTGCTGCCCCTTCTGTCACTGGGAAAGAACACCGCAAGATCGAACCCAAAGCTAAGCACTTCTCCCATGACAAGAACTACCAATCTAGTTGGCCAAACCAAACGGATAATTCGAAGAGACTTGCAAAGATAACCAATCATACATAAAAGAATTCAGAGAAGATTCAAATATTTTTCATAGATAGACTTGATCATAAACCCACAATTCATCGGTCTCAACAAACACACCGCAAAAGAAGAAGATTACATCGAATAGATCTCCACAAGAGAGGGGGAGAACATTGTATTGAGATCCAAAAAGAGAGAAGAAGCCATCTAGCTACTAACTATGGACCCGAAGGTCTGAGGTAAACTACTCACACTTCATCGGAGAGGCTATGATGATGTAGAAGCCCTCCGTGATAACGGCCCTCTCCGGCGGAGCTCCGGAACAGGCCCCAAGATGGGATCTCATGGATACAGAAAGTTGCGGTGGTGGAATTAGGTTTTTGGCTCTTGTTCTGATCGTTTGGGGGTACGTGGGTATATATAGGAGGAAGGAGTACGTCGGTGGAGCACCGATGGGCCCACGAGGCAGGGGGCGCGCCCTGTAGGGGGGGGGCCTACCCTCGTGACCGCCTCCGGTTCTTCTTGGAGTAGGGTTCAAGTCTCCTGGGTCTTATCCGAGAAGAAAATCACGTTCCAAAAAGGATTTTTCTGTTTGGACTCCGTTTGATATTCTGTTTCTTCGAAACACTGAAATAGGCAAAAAAACAGCAATTCTGGGCTGGGCCTCCGGTTAATAGGGTAGTCCCAAAAATAATATAAAAGTGGAAAATAAAGCCCAATATAGTCCAAAACAGTAGATAATATAGCATGGAGCAATCAAAAATTATAGATACGTTGGAGACGTATCAATATAACATCAAACCTCTCTATTTTTTAATATGAACTTCTCGATTTAATCTTTAGTGACGGAGAAATTTATATTCGAAATGCTTCTTTATATTCGCACCCCAAAGATGTATATTTTTTTCAAAAGCAAACATTTTGAACTTTGTGCGGCACAAACTATGTATTTCTCTTCCACTATTTTTTGTGTGTATCCATATATTTTTTCAAGAGAACACATATACTAGGATTTCTAATTTATATTTTACAGAGAAGCATTTTGATCTCTGTCAAGAACAACACATAGAAGCAATGTTGAGGCCAAAGTGGTAATTAACAACCACTAGATACCAAGCATTTTGATCTCTGTCAAGAACAACACATAGAAGCAATGTTGAGGCCAAAGTGGTAATTAACAACCACTAGACACCAACTGTTAACATATATACATACTGGTGCTCGGTGACCTTCATGCAAACACAGTGCTGCATGTGCATTCCCATACATACAAATTGAACCTTTACAAAGGACAAGGCTAAACTTCCTCGTGCAGACCGGAACAGGAGCACAAAACACAAGCTCCCACAAGGTGAGGGCGCACACACACGAGACACCAGACCCAACATGCATGCCCTAGGACATGATGCTCTTTTATTGACTTGGGGTCTTCCTTTTTTTTAATAAACACACGAAGAGAGAACCAACAGCTGCTTACAATTGTGGTTAGAGCAGCAGTGATGCACATGAAGAGCGAGCTGGCCAGCATCCAGCATGGCAAACATGCATCTTGCAAGGCACGCATGAACCAAGCACACCATACTGGCACCCGCACACACGAGCCCACAGTGTCGCACAACAGTAGTAGAACTTCATGGAACATCTCCAAAGAACATGGCGTATAGATGTAGTGGGACTTCATGGAACGTCTCCGAAGCCAAGCACAAATTTGATTGTCAAGAACAACAGTTATGCACAAGGTTGAACTGAACTTCTAACACCCGAATTGAAGCCATGAACAAACTTTAACAGAATTTTCTACTTGTTCCCAGCAGCAGCAGGGGCAAGCCACGGTGCAAGACACATAGCTGCGCACAGATAAAAGCAGAGGACGGCAGGGCACACTGGTCCTGTGGCGGCACCAAGCGAAAGTGTGTCACAATTTCCCATGTAGCATCATATCTGCCACAGCCACCAGTAGACAAGCAAACAAATTTTATGAACTATGTACAAGTAGAACTACCAAAACTATGTATTTGTAGTGCCAAAATGGGTTAAATCTATGTTTGTACATGCAAGCTATATACAAAAACTATTTTTTGCAGAAACATTAGCTAGCTGATACACACATGAGGCACTGCACATATGGTATCCTGTCTTTGAAGTGAACATGAAGTGCAGCCCATGTGCAACAAGTCAAGGTTCTGCTATAGGTAGCGGTAGCCTAGTCGTTGAGTATATCTGAACCCATAGTTGCGGTCATAACTGAACCTTTTAAACAATTATACTTGAACGTCTCAGAGAAACAACAAGGCAAACTTCGATCAGATGTACTCACGCGCATGGGATGAGAAAAAGGTTGGGATCTAGCTGCGTGGTTAATTTCATTGTTCCAGTAGCAGAGAGTTCCCATCAGCTACACATAGAAGAACGCCACATCCAAGAGACATCTGCAGAGCTTGGGAGTCTCAAGTTGCTGCTCATAGAACAACAAAATTAAATTTTCCACCGCACAAGAGAGCAAAAAAAATTATGATGAAGGTCAACATCATCAACTAAGAAGTTGATCTTTTGGTCTAAGGCCAAGGTGGGAAGGGGATGGCCGGAGATGCATCATGCACCTGACCTTCTCAACACCAGACCTTCATGGTCGGCCCTGTGACAATGGCTTTTTCAGTTTTCTTCTGAAAATGGAGCTCTTTTTTTCCTTTTCATTCAAACTTTGAACTTTTGTTAATTTTTTTACATAATCATCAACATCAATATCTCTAAATTACAGGAAGTAGAACCACTTGAACTTTTGTCCAAAACTTTTCTGGACTACAACCTAGACAATAAACAACAGCACCACATTACCCAACTTCTTCTGTGACAAGGGAAAGTTTGAGGCTACTGTAGGGAGAGGAGGGTGGCCTCACCAGAGCAGTAGAGATAATTGGGAGTACCTCACCGGAGCATCGGAGAGCCACGTCGGCTTGCTCCCACTGGCCCTAGGTGGACGACATCCTGTCGAGGAGGAGGGCCTCCAGCAGGGCTCCACGGAGAGGATGGGACGAGATCCAGCAGCCCACCATGGATCCCTGGGTGGGTGCGGTGCGGCAGCAAGATCCCTAGGCGGGGGCGGCGCGGCTGCCGGTTCTTGGGGCGGGGGCAGCGCGGCGACCGGAGCTCCTGCCGAATGTGGAAGGTTGCGGGGGAGTCGGGGGAAGAGGTTGAAGGTGCAGGTGGAGGCAGGGAGCGGCGGCGGCAGGGGGGAGGCAGGGCGCGGCGGTGGGTGGAGGCAGGACGCGGCGGCGGGTGGAGGCTGGGCGTGGCGGCGGCGGGTTGTAGGCTGGCCGCGGCGGCAGGAGGAAGGCCAGTCACGGTCGTGTTTTCTGTTTTGGTCGAGGCAGGGAGAGAAGGTCGTGGATTTTCTAATGGGCCGTTCAGGAGGTGCATAGTGGGCAAGTTCGGGAGGACCTCCTCGGCCCTATATAGCGTGCCGTGATG
The DNA here is from genome assembly GCF_003073215.2 of Triticum urartu. NCBI lineage: Eukaryota > Viridiplantae > Streptophyta > Magnoliopsida > Poales > Poaceae > Triticum > Triticum urartu. The sequence continues at coordinate 182,768,282 of NC_053025.1, read as the reverse complement.
CAAATAGCTATTCTAATCCTGGGATATATATATGGGACACGTAGGTGCCCGTTATAGTAAGTGTTATTCATTATGCATGATGTACAATCCACGACATATGACTTTCCAAACTTTGTTTGCATGCACTATCAGCTCTAATAGGCAATTATTACTTTCCAAAAACAATATCCTACTACTTTCCTTGCAATGATTTCTTTCCAAAAAAATAGGGTATGTATATTCCTTTCCAAACAAAAAGGGTATATATACACTCTGATTTTTTAAGGTATCAGATATGACTCAATAATACGAAATATTGTCGCAAATGTTTGTATGTGTAATTACGAAGCATATTATGCATTATTCTGATGTTTTATTTTTCAAGGTATGTAGTGTTAAAAAAATTAGGGCCGGGTCACACCTTCTGGCGACTAATATTTCTATTCAAAATAAGGCCATCAGATAATATAAAATGCATTCCTAATTATTTTTTACTTTTAGAAATATATATGATGCATGCTGAATATCTACAAATGATTTTTTTCGTACGTACATATACCAACACACAATTCTTTTAGTTTTAGGAATGTACGTTGCATGCCAATACCCATGCGTGATTTTTCATACGTACATGGACCTAACATATCATACCCGCATACCCTTTTTCAATACATGCATGCTTTGAAGATATACATAAAACTGATATACTTTGAACGATACATAACCCAAAAAATGATACATCATTTTTAATACATGTAAATTACTTTGAGACATACCCGCAAATGATATTGGAGATATACCCAGAAATGGTACAATTTACATATACGACAGATATTGACTAGGTATATGAAAAAGTTAGTACGTGATTAGGTATACAATTTTTATAGGTATATGAATTAGCACGTGACTAGGTATACGATTTTTATAGGTATATAAATTAGTATGTGACTAGGTTTATGAGTTAGTACGTGACTAGGTATACGATTTTTATAGGTATATAAATTAGTACATGACGAGGTATATGAATTTTTATAGGTATATGAATTAGTATGTGAATTTTTATAGGTATATGAATTAGTACGTGACCAGGTATGTAAAAAAATAACACATCAATAAAATACACGTACCATGCATGGACCAATGAGGGCATTAAGTGTCCAGATCAAGCAATAATTCTTTCCTGATTAAAGTGGCAACGTTTAGCCCATTAGTTCTAGTACTAATACAGGTGCACGCATCTTAGTGTAATCTGACGGTTTGTAGGCAAAGTGCCCAGGCATCTAGGTGCCCAAGTTATTTTACTCTTTCTGTTGTTTGGAAAGATCAAACACACGATGTTCCTATTTCTTTATTTCGTGATGAGTCATATGCTTGCGACAATAACGGCAAAAAATTTTGAATTCTAATTGTCCGGGTGTATTGTGGCAATTCTTTTGAGTACTATATCTAGAAATCCCCGTCGATTCCTCATTGGCACCTTTTCGAACACAACTGATGCATTCCAAAATAACTCTGATTCTAACATCTTTTCCCTTGGCCATGAACCTCCTTTTCTTTTTGGATTGACTTAACTTAATTCTTCTACTTATTCTTTTATTCTTCTATTTTGAATCCGAAGAAGAAGAATAAAATTCATTAGAATAATTTTTTTATTCTTTAATTAAGTAATAAAAAATAGAGAAATAATTAAAGAATACAATCCTTGTTGAATTAGCAAAGATTTTGGTTCGAAATCCTTTCATTTAATTAGCCAGCCCCGCCTTTTCTATGCTCTGATTTCTGAGGCCTTATTTAGCTTGGGTACCCCTTTAAATTGAATTTCTATTTTCAAAAATGGGGTTTACCAAATTTTTAATGACTCTGAGGTTCAACCCAATCCATCTTTTCTTTCTTTTTCCTTCCGATACTAAGAAAAGATTGAAAAGGATCAAATTTTGTCATATCACGAAGAAATCTATCCCTCCCATAGCAATAACTAGAATTAAAACAAAGGGAATGACAAAGCATCTGGGAATAAACGATTAATTTCTATCAATAAACCTGCTAAAGCACCAAACCATAGAGTACTTAGCACGGGTGCTACAGAGAGATATGTTTTTATATCCCGCATTGAAAATCCTCCTTCCTTGTTGGAATACATATATGATCATAAACTCTTGCCCAAGATTGTTATGCTATATATAAAATGAACCATATCGACGAAATTTTCCTATCCCTAAAAAAGAAAAAGATGGCCCCTTCTTCCTATATATTACCAAGGAAAAGTAATCCTTCTTTTATAGGCGAAATTATATTGGATTTTATATGTATATAATTCCTTAATTATATGAGACCAAAAAGAAGAAATGACATGAGGGTTCTATATATAGATAGAGAAAGAAAGAAGAAGAAAATTATGATGTGGAAAAGAAGACAGGAATTGTGTACAATGACATTGTACAACAATTTAATTTGGAAAAGGGATGTAGCGCAGCTTGGTAGCGCGTTTGTTTTGGATACAAAATGTCACAGGTTCAAATCCTGTCATCCCTACCTATTACTTCTTTCTTCTTTATAGGCAGTAGCGACGAGATCAATTAAAGTAAAGTGGGTATAACTTGAATTTGTGGAGACTATATGTACGTGAGATACATTAGGAACAGAAAAAGATTTTCTTTTTGAATGAATGAAAGCGCTCTTAGTTCAGTTCGGTAAAACGCGGGTCTCCAAAACCCGATGTCGTAGGTTCAAGTCCTACAGAGCGTAATTCCATCTATTTTATGTCAAAGCAGAGTAAAATAACTTAACAAAATTGAATTGTAACTCCAATTTCAATTTGACCTCCTCTCTGGTCTGGAGGAGGTCAATCAAAAAAAAATGACTCAATCAAAGATCCAACTGATCCCCACGCCTGTATTGCAAACACGCAGTCACGAATAATCCCGCTAAAGTAATAGGAATTAGGCCTAAGGCGATTTCAAATAGAAAAACTTCAATCATTTCGATTTGTTCGAGGGGACAAAAAAAAGAGGTACGATCTATCCCTAAATAGTACTCTCTCTCTCTCTCTATATATATATATAGGTAAAATATCTTGGGCACCTAGTTCGGATCCAACCTGCTAATGCATTTCCTACTTAGGTAAAAAATATATATATACGAGTAGAATTTCCTACAATTGCTTGGCACATAACTAGTTAAGGCTTTCGACCATGCATATGTTTGTAGGTATCTAAAAATACCTAGAATAAATCATAGGGTATATACATTTGTAGGTATAGGTTATAATACCTAGAATAAATCATGTGGGAATCAATCTACAATCAATGGCCATGAAGGATACATGTGCATCACGCAGAAAAGGAAAATAAATTTTTGAAAAGGATAGTAGTAATTATTTCTAAGTAGAAAATGCATGAGTGGTTTGGATCCGAATTAGGTGCCCAGGCACCTAGATGCCCAAGTTATTTTACACTATTCTAATCTCAAAATCAGAATAACTATTCGGATCACGATCGGGCATATAAGAGGGCGCGGAGATGTTCCTGGATCTGAAAAAGCCAGCCCACCCGAACTTCCCGTAAAAGAAAAAAATTCCCTCGGCGGCCACCTTATCCACTCCCCCCGCGTCCTCCCACGATCCTCCCCGGCCAACCTCCTGCAGCCGCCTCCCTGGCTCCGGCGCGCCTCCCGCCGCTAGCCCCACGGCCCCGGCGTGCTTCCCGTCGTTGCTTCCTCGGCCCCGGTGCGCCCCCGCCGCCGCTCACCCTGGCCACGACGCGCTTCGCCACTGCTCCGCCCACCCTGGCCCCGAAGCGCCTCCATCCGCCGACCCCCGACGCGCCTCCCGCCGCCGCCCTTCCGGCCCCGACGCGCCTCCTGCTACCTTCCTCCACCTGCTTCGACGACGGCGCCGGCCACCTCCACCTTCTTCCACCTGCAGCCACCGGCCTCCTACCACAGCAAGCGACCGCCGCGGCCATCCTCCACCTGCTGCTGTAGCCTTCCTATCCGACCGCCTCCACGACACGTTGGCCTTTGTCTACCTCTGGCTCCCCTGCTGCCCAAGGTCGTGTGCGCGATGGCGGCCCATGTCATTTATCGTCCTGGTTGCGTACACGCTGACGAGTGATGCCTCGATCCAGCTCCTCCATCCTCCAGCCACGACAAGTCCAAAAGGAATACATTCAGTCTAGCAAGCCAAATGGTTGACTACCAACCCATGCATGGATTGGCCCCGACCTGCAGCTGGAGGAGGCCATGACCTTCAGCTGTAGGAGACGTCAACCTACAGCTGGAGGAGGCACCGACCTTCAGCTGACAATTTTGAGGAACTAGCTACTCAGAAAATCTAACTTGACACCGTACTTGTTTTTGTTCTTCAGAAGTTCAGGCAACTAGGTTGCTCACTAGGAAAAGCCTGAACTACCATGAACAAAAGCAATTTCGTGGCTAAGGCCCAACAAATGCAAAGCTTCGTCATCTTCATAATAGAGAGCTTTGCTTACTTACTTGCTTGCTTCATGCCTACAACATGCATGCACTTTCTGTGTAACCAAAGAAGTCAGAGACCTCGGAGGAGGCATGTGGACTGTAAGGCATGTACATCGGTGAAATATGAAGCATTTTTCAGGCTTCAAGTTTGAGAAGAAGATGGCATCAACGAGGAATGGAGCCGAGGGAGGTTCACAGTTGCGAACATCGCCATCTCAACGCTTTTTGGAGCGCCCCTTGAGGAATCTGGTAAGAAACGTGGAGTCTGCTCCTGCCACTGCTACATACAAGGAGGAAATCCATGTGTTAGGTGTTTAAACTGCTAGCATAAATGTGTGGTTGATTGATTGACAGCAATGTCAGAGCCATAAGTGAGAATACAAATGCAATAACAAAGCTCCATGATTAGCAATTCTCAGTCATCGATCCTTCTTTTTTTGTAGATGAACATTTGTAGTGAAGTAATCAATCAAATTGTTCAACAATATTTCCTCAGTACATTCCTTTTTGAGCCTCTATGTATAGACCGTTCACTGTATCTCTTTTTAGGAAAACCAACACCTTTGTGCCACATGCCTGTGCAGTTGACGATTTGGCCGGCAGCAGCAATATTTCTTGGCACGTGGGTGCTGGTTTTGGCGGGCAAGCAAGCATCAACGAGCAGCTGCAGGCAAAAGCTACTAGCAGGTGAAAAAATAATTCTAGATCAACAATGTTTTACATCACGACCTCACTTGTTCATAATTTGATGGTAGGATGTTAGATTTAGTCGATAGTTGATGGTGTCATGTCATTCCTACTATTGAATGCACTCTGAATTTGTATGGTCAATGCCATGAATTATTGAAGCGGATGGACAGGTTTGTAGAATACTCAACCAGATGTGTTAGTCTTCACACAGCAGCAGAGGTCGTTTTCAAACAGCAGCACCAATGTACATCTTCTACAAACAAAAAAAGGGAAAATATGCTAATCTTGCTGCTTATCTACTCTTAATTTTGAACTGACAAAAAATTATTGATCTGAACTGGCAGGTGTTGATTGGCTCCTCTGACTCCCTTCGCGATGCCACTCACCTCGCGTCGCTGGACCAACGCGGTCGCTGGCAGAATTCTTTTGTTTAGTATCCAGCGCAAGCAATCTGAATCCGCACGCGCAAGCCTTCTGTTGCCGAGTCAGCCCTCCTTCTGCTGACTGCTTCTGCAGTAGCAAGTCGCCGGTGGTGGTGAAGTTCTATTACGGCTATACGCTAAGTTCTACTACAGTTGTATGTCCGCGACCATGAAAATTCTACTATAGATGCATGCCAAGTTGTACTACAGTTATACTCCTATGTGGTTACAGGACATGTGTGTGCGTGTGTGTGCGCTTGTAGGATTGCTGGACGTGTGTTGGCCTACAGTTATACTCCTTATATTTTTCTCTCTTGCTATTTACTTCATAAAAATGTACGCATACTTTATTCTCTCTCTAGAAAATGTGGGCACACGAGTGAAAAACCTAGAATTTCGAATTAAAAAATGATCGTTTCAAAAACTATAAAAAGAAGGATTTCCCCGTTTCAAGAAAAAACCTTGGGGTTCAAATTTAGAAGACAAAGAAGTTCAAAGTTTATTAGAAACCCAAGAAGGTAGAATGAAAAAAGCATCTCATTTTTTTAAATAAAGACGGGATATTCTCCGTTAGATAAAACCCTAGAAGTTCGGTTGAAAAAATGGAGTAGTACGATGTTTATACAAAATTCAAAATTTCCTGCTTATTAAAGAATGAAAACAAGAAGTTTAAAATAAAATAACGTAGTATTTCAAAATCTTAAAATAGAACAGTTCAAAATTCATAAAAAGGATTTTCACCATTTCTAAAGAAAAAAACTTTCGAAGTTCAAATTTAAATAACAAAACCGGTTTAATACTTATTATAAAACTAGGAAACCAAGAAGTCCAATCTACAAAAATAAAGCAGTTCGGTATTTATAAAAAATATATTTCCTTGCTACCAAAGAAATAAAATCATGAAGTTAAATTTAAATCAAGAAATAAAATATCAATGTATATGGAAAATCTAAAATTCTTTCCATTTCTAGGGAAAATAAAAGTGTGAGGTTCAATTTTAAAAAATGTTTGATGCTTATTCAAAAACATATTTTTGCAAAGAAATAAGACTAAGAAGTTTAATTTAAAATAACATAGAAGTTCAAAGTATATAAAAAACTCAGACTAGTTGCAAGAAGTACATGTGCACCTCACGGTTCAGAATTTATATTGCGGGACGTTCGACCTCTAATTACATGTTTTAAAATGGCAAAAAATGACGTTCGACCTTCAATTGTGTGTAATTCGACATATACACATAAATGTGATAAAAGTTCATAGTGAAAACAGCGAGAAGTTCAAGTACTGCAAGGAATGCATTTCAGGTGAGAATAAAAATATAGAAAAATAAAAGCATAAAAAGTTTGTTGAAAGAAGTTCAAGTGCTCTATCCAGGGAAGTTCAAAAATTCTTGCGAGAAAGGTTCACCTCATATTTCCATGTTTGATTTTTCTGTATAAAAATTGAATACAATTCTTTACTCAAAAATATGAAAAGGTGAAGTTCAAATTGAAATAACAGAGAAGTTTGGAGTTTATTAAAACCTAGGATTTACCTATTCAAAAAATAAAAAACACAACGCCATTTTTTGCACTTTTAAAAACAACTCATAAACGGAAAAATGGTTGCTAGACATTCAAGTACTCGGCGAGGAAAAGTTAAAAAAATCTTGTGAGAGAGGTTCACCGTGTATTTAGATGTCCAAAATACATAAAAAATGTTATTTTTGTGTTTTAGAATAATTATCTCAAACCAGAGAGAAGTTCAAAGTGATAACAGCCAGAAGTTCACGTACTACATGGTGCGTATTTCATATAAGAAAAATACAATAAAGTGAAACAGAGTGAAGTTCAGACAGACTTGCCCCAGAAGTTCAACTACTTCACGAAGTGCAAAAAACAGCACGTAAAAAATAAAGTGAAGTTCAAACAGACATGCCCGAGAAGTTCATCTACTTCACATAATGCATTTCCATTTGCGATGAAGGCAGAAATCATGATCTCGTCATTTTCTAATTTATTTCAAAACAGCAGGAAAATCATTTGTGTAAGTTAAAGTCCTCGGTCGGAGAAAGTTAAAAAAAATATTGTGAGAGGTTTGTACAACAAGAATATCATTTGTGTAACACTAACGAAATGGATAAGAAAATTACAAACGAAGATATGCCACAGAAGTTCAATGTGAAAATAGCAGGAAGTTCGACTACTATAGTGAATGAATTTGAGATGAAAAACTTTTAAAATCGTCGCGAGTACGAAAAAACGATCAACACGGGAAAGTTGCATGTTTACATCAGCTTTCCACCGGTATATCACTTGCTAAATTTTGATGAGTGGATGGAGAGCTACAAGTAGTGGATGAAGATCTACGAGCAAAAAAAGCACGTGAAAAGCAGAGTGAAGTTCAGGTACACGCGACGAGAAGTTCAGGTTCTTCACGCGGTGCATTTTTGAAAAATCTGTTTCGCGATAAAGGCAGAACAAATGATCTCGCCGTTTTTGAAATTACATGAAAACGGCTAGGAATCAGAGAAAACCATCAACATGAAAAAGTTTCGCATTTTGCGTAGCTTTTCAGCGGTATATTATATGCCTCATTCCGATAAAGTTTGTAGAAATTACGGGGAAAATACGTTTTTATCCATTTTCAAAACTGACTTAAAACCGTAAGGAATTGGGAGAAACAATACATACAAAAAAGTTTCGCATTTGTTCAAGCTTTCCAACGCCATATCATTTGCTGCATTCGGGCGCACGATAAAAAAACAAGCTCGAAAATACGAACTTGGTAGGTCTTGTACCGTTTTCTAAATTACTTTTAAACCGTTTAATATTAGAAAAAACATTTAACATAAAAAAGTAGCGCATTTTCATAAGCTTTCCAACGCCATATTATTTGCCTCAATTGGTTTAGCCGTTTAGAAATGGCATCGAAAATACGGACTCGGGTGTTCGTTTTGTGAAATTTTACGTTTTTTCAAATCACTCTTTAACCATAGGGAATTAGAGAAAACTTTCAATTGTGGAAGGAGCGGTTTTGCAGAAGCTTTCCAACGCCATATTATATGCCTCATTCCGATAAACGGTTTTGAAATGCGATCGAAAATATGATTCACGTTTTTTGTGTGAAGAAAAAACGGTTTTCAAAACTGCTCTTAAACCGCTTGCATTTTGCCAAAAATTTAAGTTGGGTCATGATACTGGTGTCCATAGCTTTCCGACGGTATATCGCAAGCCCCATTTGGTTAATGTTGACGGAAGTTCAACCTAGTTCACAGGGAAGTTCAACGTACTACTAGCGGGGCAGGTCAGGTTGTGATCAGAATATTATTCTCATCCCGTGATCAAAATAGTGTTTATGTGTATATATATATATATGAGTAGAATTTTCTACAATAGCTTGCCACATAACTAGTTAAGGGTTTCGACGGTGTAAATATTCTCAAAAATCCCAAAAATATACTGAAACATCACATCTATAATATAACAAGATCCAACGGATGGATTATAAAAATACGACTGCATGTGTCCTGAACAAAGAAAACAAATAGTTCAGTATATATTTATGTGGTAGTGAGTTGAAATGGTTGTTATTTTTGCCGAAGACACATAATTGCATATTTTCACAATCCCTTCGTTGGATCATCTTATTACATTAGAGAGACGATGCTCCATATTTATTTCATATTTTTTTTATAACTTTTAAACCGTTAAAATTTTAGCGAGCCTAAACAAGTTCTGTGGCAAGCTATGGTAGACACATTTTTACCTATATATATACACACATATATACATCTGGGCTATTCTGTTTCACGTAATAGAATATTATTCTGTTACCCTACTTGAACTGATGGTTTCAGGCGGTTGTATTAATGATTTTCATCTCGTCAAACTGATCATCTTTTTATCGAAATGGGGCGTGTAATATATCGTTGGAAAGCTCTTGACATCTACATTACAAATATATCAGATTTTTTTTTGCAAAACCATCACGGTTTAAGAGCAGTTTTGAAAACAATGTTTTTTTTGCAAAACCGAAAACGCGAATCGTATTTTGGACTGAATTTTCAAATGGTTTGTTGGAATTGAGCAAATAAGATGGCATTGGAAAGCTGGTGAAAATCCGCTTCTTCCATATATCTATTGTTTTTTCAAATTTTATACAATTTAAAAGTAATTTGAAAAGGTGAAATTCTAGGCGAAACATATTTTTGCTTTTTTTGCAAATGGTTTGTTGGATTGACGCAAATGATACGTCGCTGGAAAGCTATGGAAAATGCGCAACTTTTTTGTATAGAAATGTTTTTCTAATTCCTTACGGTTTAAACTCGAATTCGAATACAATCAAATTTGATTTCGAACGTGATTTTTTTAAAGTTTGTCGAAATGGGGCAAATAATATACCGTTGGAAAGATATCGAAAATGCGAAATTTAGTCATGTTGAATATTTTCTCAAATCCGCAACCGTTAAAGAGTAATTCTTAATATGGTGAGACCCATCACGTTGTCTTTACGGTCGAAAAACTGAGTATTCGTACTGATCTATTTGTGTGTTTGTACTGAGCTATTTTTTCACAGTAATTTTGAATGGTTCCGAAAAAGAGTACTTGAATGGATGTCTGCATGGTTTTGTACTGAGCGTGTTTTCACATACTAGACTTTACTCTGTATTTTTGGTATAATTTTTCTCGTAACTTCTCAATGGTATCATCATGCCCGAACTTGCATAGTTTATACAATTAAACTGAATGATTTTTTTAATAAAAGGAAAATGTTTTGTGTTTTCTTTTGAACTCAACATTGTTTTGCAATGATATGCTGGACTTCTTTCATTTTACCACTTGAACTTTTACCATTTTGAATTTTCATGGTTTTTTTGTTTGAGATTTTTTTCCAGACTTGACGTCGTGTTCAACTTTTTTTGTACTTATATGCTACTAATAATAGAACATCTCCATTACAATTTTTGTCCATTCATGTTTACCTATTCATGGACATTCGTGAACCTTTCCATTAGTAGAGTACTCATGTACTTACTGGGACCACACATATCCTAATATTAGTACTCATGTACTTACTACAGCCTACACTTAGCTTCTTGAGCGACCGGCCACAAAACAAGAAGTTATACTGTTCAGAAGGAGGTCCTCAACCCTGTGACTCCTCCAGCAGGTTTCACCATTTTCCACTGAAGCATAAGCCATGCCGTTGGAGTTGGACGCGTCCATGCGGCGACGACTTTAGAAACTGGTTCTATAGAAAATATTTTTCATTAAATGGCCACAACTTTCAGTGGCTAATTGGAAGCAAAGTCATCTTCTGAGTGGCTAATGGGTTACGAAAGCTTTTAAAGAAAAATGGAAGCAGAGGCTAGCTAGCACCTTCGCAACTGAATGCTATTTTTTCTAAGAAAAATGTTTTTATGTGTTTCTTAATTTTTTTGGAAGACAAATTTCTTTTGCAACGATGTTCTAGACTTCTCTTGTTTTGCAACTTAACTTTTACCATCTTGAATTACCGTGTGGATGAGCACTTGAACTTATAGAATTTAAAGTTTTTTGTTTTAATTCTTATTTGTTTTCTTGTCCGAACTTATGGTATCATCATCACTGAACCTGCATGGTTTCTGTAGCTGAACTAAAATCAATTTTTACCCGAATAAATGTGAACACTGGGACATTTGTACAAGAACTGAATCTAATGCCAATATAGAATTTAAAGTTTTTTGTTTTAATTCTTATTTGTTTTCTTGTCCGAACTTATGGTATCATCATCACTGAACCTGCATGGTTTCTGTAGCTGAACTAAAATAAATTTTTACCCGAATAAGAACTGAATCTAATGCCAATATTGAATTTGCAGGTTCCATACGCAAGCTAGCTACCAACATCAACTTTACTGATCCTAAAATCAATCACTACCACAAGAACATAATAAAGTTCTCCAAATGGTTGCTCGAGAAAAGAGCTAGCTGCTGAACCCGACCACATTTATCGCTGGGAGCAGCCAACCACCGGTTTGTAGACGGATTTAGCGATGTCGGCGTCTGCCATCTCGCAGCTGAGAATCAAACCAAATATTCAGGCGAATAAATAAGTGCACAAGAGATATTTTTGCTGGTATCATCACGGACATTTGCGCAAGATCAAACTGCACCAGTTCGTGATGCAAAGGCCGACTGCCTGGTTGTGGACGTGGTACTGATCCTAAATTTAGGGCTCCGAGAAGCAGCATCATCAACACATGCATAGCAGGCAAGCAATTAGGCAAGCTCCACACCTTCCCCGATCAGAAAAATCCTGAAAATAACCAAAATGGCCAAAGCTCATAAACATTTTACTTCACTAAAGTCTTAACACTTGATGAGCTAAAGATAAAAAACTACCAATTATTACAATATCAACGGAAGTTCTCTGTTAGAGACTAAAAGAGACAGACTAAAAGAAATTTAGACCATAACAGAAATGCATTTACTGGGTTTTTTGTAGGGTGGACTTATGTTCCTTTCTATGTACTCCCTCTGTAAACTAATAGTGATCTAAATGCTCTTATATTAGTTTACGGAGGGAGTACTGAACTATTGAAAGTTTGAAATCTGAACTTTTTGTTCTTAAGTACCAATAACACATAAATCCAATTTGTTTATGTGTACCAATAATTTTGTTGTAAAGTTTCTGCACTTTTTTTGCTATAACGAATATAATCATTTCTGTAGCCCTGCCAATGATATTTTTGAAATTCAATTATAAATAAAGAGCACATACTATAATTTAGATTGTCAGTCCACAGAGGGGTCTTCTTCAGGGCGAGAATGGTTGCGAAAAAAGCAGCAACAACCATGGAGGGCTTAGACTGGACTAGGTCGTACTGCAGCAGCGCCAGCTCCACGAAAAAAAAGATCGTGATCTCCATCTAAACAAATACATCCAAGAGAAGATGCGAGAAACATTAGAACATAGACTCACTGCTTTGGCAAAATGGCAAATACATACTTGCCATTGGCCATTTTGTAAAAGTCTAGTGTTCCTTTTACCTCCTTGTTGTTCTTCTTATCTGAAGAATTTGTAAAAGTCTAGTGTTCCTTTTACCTCCTTGTCGTTCTTCTTATCTCAGGATGACGCAACCTTGGCGAATCACACGAGGAAGACGTAAGCAGGCATCGTTGCCGGCAATACTTGGCGCACCGAAGAACATGCACTGAAGGTGCATTTATGCATCAAAAGGCAAAGTGGCTACACAAGGGACAAAATAGAAAGAGTGTGTATGTAAAGATTATAAGAAACAGGTGCATTTAAGCATCTTCGCAAAAGCTTAGTACAAATAAAGCATGGGAGCAACAAGAGAGAGATGGATTCCTCCTCGCAAGCGTCCGCGTACTTGACCTTGGGGAGGATGGCCAACTAGCGGGACCTCCTCATAGGCGATAGAACTTTTAGAGATCTTTACAAGAATTGCATGGTTTTAGTACAAAAAGCTATTTTCTTGGGGGAAGTCCCATCTTTTTACAAGAACTTTTGTTTTCTACTAGGAACTTCTCTCCACTTGAGACTAAACTTATATAATTTTATTGTTGAACTATCGGATATCTTTACAAGAATTGCATGGTTTTAGTGTTTTGCTTTTACCTCGTTGCTTCTCTGAACCTACAAAATAAACTTTGTTACATGTGCTCATTAATATAACCACACACACCTGTTGTGCTATAGAAATAACATGGAAACACAAAGGAAACTGGACTTACGATTGGTAAGTAGATGTAATGAAAAGCATTCAAAAGATGAAGTAAAAACAATTGAAGATCTTCAAAAGCATTCAGGAGAGATAACAAGAAACCAAAACGCGGGGGCGACATAGTTACTTGAACCAGGCCATAAGGACTAGAACCAAAACTATCACCATAAGTAGATGTTTTTTTTGTAGGTTTTTGGGAATGAGAATTACTTTTTTTTTGCAATTATATAAAAGTTTTAAAACGTGTACTACTCCATAACAAATGTTTATACTGCACATGTCCATAAATATTAACTTTTTATTTGGCAACAAAGAAATATCAAAAAGGATATTTCATTTCTTATAAGGATATCAACAAACAACTTGATAGCAACAGTAATAGAACAAGTTCTTACCATCGGGTTCCTTCCCACTTGCACGATCTGACGTCCACTCATGCGAGTAGAACCGTCGGACACAACATCGGGGACCTGCCCACTGTGCGAGATCGAACTGAACCCATTCATGATGCCAAGGCCGACTAAACTTACGATCTCTCGAGATCTGAACTGATTGTGTTACAAGTATACACACAAATCCAATGAACTCATGTGAGTACATGTTAAAAATATGATTGAGTTCATGTATATTAATTGGAGAAGTTCAAAGAGAAACTTTTTAAAGAAAAATGTACTTTTTTGCTATAACTATAGTCGTCTTGCCAACCCTGTATATTTAACCGGTTAAAAAGATAATCAAGTTCATGTATATTAAGAGGAAAAGTTCGAAAAGAAACTTTTAATAACAACTACCTTCATCTTGCCACCCATTCAGTTTTTGCTTTGACAAAATCCACACATTTAAAAAGTTTGTACTAGCATGGGGAAGCCTCGGTTCTTTGACAAAAACTCTCATGTTCTTTGATAGTTTTAATTTTGTCTGAACTTACTGGTTTCCGGGTTTCAAACTTAAAGAATTTTATACCCCAAACTTCTACAGGTTTCTTTAATTTCTATGGAACAAAAACCGAAGGAGTCTGGACTCAAGAATTATATGAAAGAGCGAAACCGTAGTGTGAACTTATCTGAGGCTTTTGTTGAACGGAGGAGACGAGGTGATGCAGGAGCAAAACCCGACTCCTCGAATATACAGTAATTGTGCTGTCAATACTTCTTTGAGTTCTGATTTCTGAACATTCCCAGTAGTAATACATGTACTGTGCGATACACAATTCTATCATTGAGCCAGTTAGTTTAGAAAATCTGGAGATACTACATAACAATAGAAAACACATAGTCCAAAGCATGCACGCGACACAGGAATGCTTGCAATACCGCACATGAACACAGTGGAGAAGCACAACGAAGGTGGGCTGGACAAGCTCAAGGTCGTTCACTCCCAACTCTATTTTCCTTCTGTATTGGATAGATGATAATCTGTCTTGAACTGAACTAAGATTAGATTTTAAACTGAACTTAAATAAGAAAATGAAAAAAACTAAAATAAGAATTTGAATGGCACTACATCAAAGAAGTCGTGTTCTTTACAAATTGTGTTCTTATGTTAATATGAAAAACTACATTTTCTTTACAAATTAGAAGAACTGATGTTTAGCTTTCTGGGAACGGAGAAACCATAGCTGAACAGAGCTACAAAGTGGTTTCTGAAAGAAGTTATTAGAACACACCGTGATTACAAACACACATGTACATGAACTGATTATAAAAGATGAACATGACCTGACAACAAGGACACGCATGAACTGACAACAAGAACATACCGGTCATTAACAGATTATAAATGGTGACAACACATCATAGCAGCTTGCGACGACAGCAGATTAGAACAATACAACTCAGAATTCTTCTAACATATGTACTAGAACTGCTAGAAAATCAGAATTCGTCCCCTAAGTAAACCAGTGATGTTGAATTCCATTTTTCCAGTTCCCTCTTAGACATGTACACAAACAAAAGAGAGAGGTATTTAAAGTTCTGAACCGGACCTCTGTTGAAGCTTCACGTGGGGTAGACAGGGGCGTCCTTGACACGCGAGATTGTGGGGGCGGTGTTGAACAGGAACTGGTGGCGGTGGTGAACGGCCTCGGGTGGCGGAGGTGAACAAAAGGGGATGGTCGAATCCGGCGGGTGAAGGAGGCCAATACCTCCCGTGCGAAACAACATGACGGCACATCGAGACAATGGTGCTGGGCGCTAGTTCCCAACGGCGGACGCCCGACGGTAGGGAGGGGTCGGCGTCCGGCGGAGAGAAGGGGGTGGCACCCAGCGGCGAGAAGGATCGCGGAGGAGGGGCGACACTCGGCGGCCAGAAGGATCGCGGAGGAGGGGTGGCACCCGGCGGCGAGGAGGCGCGCTCAGGAGGGGCGGCACCTGGCGGCGAGGAGGTGCGCTTAGGAGGGGCGGCGCCCGGCGGCGAGGAGGTGCACGCTGGAGGGGGCGGCGCCCGGCGGCGAGGAGGCACGCGGGGAAGGGGTGGATCCCGGCGGCGGGGAGGCCGACGAGGGGAGGACGGCGGCGCTGGGGTGGAGGGAGGACGGCGGCGTAGGGGTGGAGGGAGGCGGCGGGGAGGGAGGCTGCCGACGCGGCGTGGAGGGAGGCGTCCGGCGCGCTGGGAGGGAGGCAACCGGCGCGGCGTGGAGGGAGGCGGTCGGCGTGCTGGGAGGGAGGCTCGGGAGGAATGGGTGTGTTTTTGTTTCATATATATAGGACAATATTATTCTAATCATATGATCTGATAACTCCCTATGTAGGAACTCGACCGAACAATAAAAAATGTCGTCTGTCCCCCACCTCCCGCACATCGATCCCCACTACCCACCCACCGGCGACCCGCCTCCCCCACCCGCCGCCGCCGCCTGCAACCCACGCGTGTGGATCTAGCCGCCGAGACGCGGTTCCCCACTTGTTGCCCAACGCATCGCCGGCCGACCTCCCCGCCGCCGCACCATCGGCCGCCTTCTCTAGTGCGCCGCAGCTCCCTCTGCACGCCGCCCCAACCGGACGAGATCCGCACGCCGCCCAAACTGAGCCTGCATGCCTCGACCCCCTGCAATCCCGCGCGTCGTCGTGAGATGGATCTCGCCTCTGCCACCATGCGACGCGGATGTGGCCAGCCCAACGCGGGACGGTTTCTTGGCTGTGGGCATCTGGCGACCACCGCCCTTGTGGCCATGACTGGAGCTGCTCGAGACGACGGCCTTTGGCCCGCTGCCTCCTCTCCTCGTCGCTCCTTCGAGCCCCCGCCATGGTGAAGTCCTACTACAGCAATATGGGAAGTTCCACAACAGCAGGACGACCATGGTGATGTGCTTCCTTGTGCTGCCCGCTGCAACGCATCAGGACGCTGTGTGAGCTCTGAGGCTGGCGCCTAGCCATGCCCCACACCGGGCCTTGGATCCTGAGTGCGGGGGTTGCCGGACCCATCCTCCGACCACAACCACCTCGCCAATGGAAGCATGGGGCTTCTACAGCCAATGCTCGATGTCTTCTCTGTCACCTGTAGCCCATTGATCTCATGTGCTCCCCTGTATGTGAGTCACTTCTGTGTTAGATTCTACGTTGTGTTTTTTCCGTGTCAGACTAATGATAGTTTAGTTACAAAAACAACAGGTCAGCTTGTACGCGACCTACTAATAGAGTAAAATTGATGCTGTTGCTCTGCGTTAAAGATGGCTCCAAATGAAGCACGATCGAGCCGCTGTACTACTTGTTCTACTGTACATTGTGCCTTTCGTTTGGTGGATCAACTACTATTTTGCTAGCTTTGGGCATTGGCTGCTACATCACATGGAGCAATGGAGAAGGAAAATGGATAAGAGAGAGTTGATGCAGTGGTTAGAAAATACAAATAGGAGAGGACAAGAGCAAACTTGTGGTGGAAAACACCCAACATTCGCACCTTCAGCAAGATGGACACGAAAAAACAATGGTTACATTTTTTAAACATAGAATCATTGCTAGTTACCTAAACGAGTGTTCAAGTAAATATATTACAACACTGCATTGGAAAAAAAGAAACATACCTCTAGCAGCAGTTTGGTCACATATACTTGAAGGATAAAAATATCTGTGGTGGTGGAATGAACGTGATGTTAAGTCTAATAAATACGCAAAAAAACTTTGTTGAATCAGATGTGGCTTCGTGCTCTATACAAGTTTGTTGGTATGCCTACAAAAGTATAACGTTCCAGAATTTTGATTTTGAGATGGATCAGAGTTAGGTACACAAATATATGATGCATCCAGAAAATACTTTTCTTTTGCATCCATTTTGTCCGAAAAAAGTGAACACCTGAAGTTCAAATATTAAACGTGAGGAAGAAAAAAGTTAAAAAGATCTAGTGGTCAAAATAAAATAAAACCTACGAAGTAGAAAAAACTTAATAAGACAATACAAAACTTGAAAAGAAAAATAAGCGAACAATTCTATGTGAAAAATTGAAAAGTCATTAAACCCCTGAGGGTTCACCCAAAAAAAGATCGATGTTTATTTAAGAATTAATGGATTTCCTCTATTTCTAAAAAAACCTAGCTTTCAAATTTAAATGACACAAAAGTTCAATGTTTATTACAAATCCAAGAAGGTCAAACTAAAAAACAGAGTAGTACAAACTTTTTATAAAAAAAGGGTTTTTCCTGTTTCTAAAAAAACTTAGAAGTTCAAATTAAAATAATGTAGAAGGTTAAAAAAACTAGATGTTCAAATTTAAAAAGCGAAGAGGTTAGATGTTTATTACAAAACTCGGATTTCTCCAATTACCAAATGGTTCAAACTAAAAAAAGAGAGAAGTTTGATGTTCATAGACGAAGAAAAAAAGAGTCACATAGAAAATGTTAACTCTCGAAGTTCAAATTCAATAAAATGGAGAGTTCGAAGAAACTGTTATATGTGTACAAAGAAAAACAGTTTGATGTTTGTAACAAAAACATATGTTCACATTTCCCACGAAGGCTCAAAGTATTAGTAGTTCAATTTCCTCATAAAAATAGATTTTGCCCATTTCTAGAAAAATCTAGAAGTTGAAATTTAAAAAATCATTCATTTCAAATTTATTTTTTTTGCATTTCCCCGTTTCTACAAAAAACCTAGAGGTTCAAATTTAAAAGACGAAGAATTCCAATGTTTATGACAAACACAATAAGGTCAAACTAGAAATAGAAAGCATCTCAACACAAATTTATAGAAGTTCAAATCTGAAAAATGGAGCGGCTTGATGTTTATTAAAAAACTACTCCCTACGTCCCATAATGTAAGACGTTTTTGCAAACTATGTTAGCTTGCAAAAGCATCTTACATTATGGGACGGGGTAGTAGGCTCTTTTCCATTACCAAAAGAAATAAAACCAAGAAGTTCAAATTAAAAACAAGGAGTTATTTGATGTTTATAAAAAGTTCATATTTTGCTCATTATTGAAGGATGAAAAACATGAAGTTCAAATTTTAAAAATCGAGCAGTTCAAAATTCATAAAAAAGGATTTTTCCCATTTCTAAATAAAAAACTCTAGAAGTTCAAATTTAAATAACAGACCGGTTCAATATTTATTACAAAACTAGGATTTTTTTGTTGCGAAAAGAAATAAACTAAGAAGTCCAAATTACAAAAATAGAGCTGTTTGATGTTTAAAAAAACTTAGATTTTAATGCGGCTTGATCTAGTCGGTATTTCCCCAAAGAGGAAGGGATGATGCAGCATAGCTACGGTAGGTATTTCCCTTAGTGATTGGACCAAGGTTACTGAACCAGTAGGAGAACCACGTAACACTATGTGAATGGCACCTGCACACAAATAACAAATGCTCACAACCCGACGTATTAAAGGGGTTGTCAATCCCTTTCGGGTAACGGCGCGAGAAATTGGCAAGTAGACGGGATAAAAATTGTAATAGATTGGATAAATAGATCTCACTGGAATGCAAAATAAAATAAATAAAAAATTGTAGCAAGGTATTTTTGTATTTTTGGATTAATAGATCTGAAAATAAAAGCAAATACAAATAGATCACGAAGGCTAATATAATAAAGAAGAGACCCGGGGCCGTAGATTTCACTAGTGGCCTCTCTCGAGAAAAATAGCAATGGTGGGTAAACGAATTACTGTTGGGCAATTGATAGAACTTTAAATAATCATGACGATATCCAGGCAATGATCATTATATAGGAATCACATCCAAGATTAGTAGACCGACTCCTGCCTGCATCTACTACTATTACTCCACACATCGACCACTATCCAGCATGCATCTAGTGTATTAAGTTCATGAAAAAATGGAGTAATGCAATAAGAATGATGACATGATGTAGACAAGATCTATTTATGTAGAAATAGACCCCATCTTGTTATCCTTAATAGCAACGATACATACGTGTCGGTTCCCTTCTTTCACTGGGATCAAGCACCGTACGACCAAACCCATCACAAAGCACCTCTTCACATGGCAAGAAAAAATGATCTACTTGGCCTAACTAAACCCAAGATTCAAAGAAGAAATACGAGGCTATAAGTAATCATGCATATAAGAGATCAAAAGACTCAAATAACTTTCATGGGTAAAAACATACATTTGATCATAAACTCAAAGTTCATCGGATCCCAACAAACACACCGCAAAAAGAGTTATATCAAATAGATCTCCAACAGATCATTGTATTGAGAATCAAAAGAGAGAGAGGAAGCCATCTAGCTACTAACTACGGACATGTAGGTCTACAAAAGACAACTCAGACATCATCGGAGAGGCACCAATGAGGATGATGAACCCCTCCGTGATGGTGTTTAGATTAGATATGTGGTTTCTGGAACTTGCGGCGGCTGGAATTGATTTTCGTCGACTCCCCTAGGGTTTCTGGAATATTGGGGGTATTTGTAGAGCAAAGAGGCAGTGCAGGAGGCCACCTAGGTGGGCACAACCCACCTGGGTGTGCCTGGGGGCCCAGGCATGCCCTGGTGGGTTGTGCCCCCCTCGGGGCACCCCCAGGTGCTTCTCCAGCCCATTGGGTGTCTTCTGGTCCATAAAAATTCCTCAGTAAGTTTCGCTGCATTTGGACTCCATTTGATATTGATTTAATGCGATGTAAAAACAAGCAAAAACAACAACTGGCACTAGGCACTATGTCAATAGGTTAGTCCCAAAAAATGATATAAAATGATTGTAAAACATCCAAGAATGATAATATAACAGCATGGAACAATAAAAAGTTATATATACGTTGGAGACGTATCAGCATCCCCAAGCTTAATTCCTTCTCGTCCTTGAGTAGGTAAATGATAAAAACAGAATTTTGGATGTGGAATGCTGCCTAACATGTTCATCACATATTCTTTCTTTTATAGCATTGTAACACCCCGGATGTAATTTGCCATATTTGTACTCTGACTCTAGCCATTTCCGGCTTTAAGTTATGAGATTCGTGGTTGGGTTTTTGTCTTTGTTTTGCCTTTTGTTCATGTCATCATGCGCATCTCATTTGCATACGTGTTCGTCTCATGCTTCCGAGCATTTTCCCCGTTGTCCGTTTTGCAATCCGACACTCCCACGTCCTCCGGCGCCCCCTTTTGTCTCTTATCGTGTGCGGGTGTTAAACATTCTCGGAATGGACTGAGATTTGCCAAGCGGCCTTGGTACACCACCGGTAGACCGCCTGTCAAGTTTCGTGCGATCTGGAGTCCGTTTGATACTCCAACGGTTAACCGAGGAACCGTAAAGGCCTCGTGTGTGTTGCAGCCCAACACCCCTCGAAAGTGGCCCAATAACCCATCCAAACCTATCCCATGTCCTCTGCCGTCAGATCACGATCGCGTGGCCGAAAACTGCACTCCATTTGGACACTCCAAACTCCCCCTATGTATATACATGTGACCCCCTCCAGTATTTTCGAGTCCAAACCCTAGCTATCTCCTCCCCGCCCGCCACCGAACGTTTTCCGCCGCCGCCCCGCGCCACTCGTAGCTCGCCACCTTTCACCTCCGCCGCCATTCCCACAGCGCGCCGCCGCGGGCCCGCGTGGCCTAGATCTGGCCCGCGGGGCCCGAACCGTCTCGTCGCCGCCCGCAAGCTCCCCGCCACCGCAGCGCCGCCCAGTTTCGCCTCCCCCACGCTGTCTCTCTTCCTCGCCGCGCCGCTGCACCATTTCACCCCGCCGCCGTGTGACCGGGTCGCCATCGCCGCCCGTCGCCCGGTCGCCATCACCACCCGTCGCCCGGTTGCCCCGTCGCCTCTTCGGTTCGTCGCCGGCCTGATCCGACGAGATCCGGCCCGGAGGAACCCCAGCCGCCTTCCTCTACGCTACCCCGGCAAGATCCCGGCGAAAGCTCCGGCGAACTTCGAACCCCGTGCACCCTAACCCTAGATCCGATCCAGAGGTTGACCCCGAAATTCCCCTAAGTCCTTTTCTGTGTTGTTTTCAGGACCTGTTCGTGATGCCATAACTTAATGTGTATTGCTCTGTTTTGTGCGTGCCATATATCAAAATGTTCATCATGATGTGCTCTTCATTTTGTTCCATTGTGACATGCTTGTTTGAGTCCATCTTGATGCCAAAATAGCTGATGCAAGAGTGCTATAAATTGTTAGGTGCTGATTCTTATCACAGTATGAGTATTTGTCATTTTTTCTACATTTGCTGTGTGCTGCATATGGGCATGAGCTCTACATGTGTTTTGATCTATGCCATGCCATCTTTACACGGGTGTATGCCATGTATTTTTGTGATCAATGTGGTGACTAGCACAAGCATGCAAAGTAGCCTTCGTGATATTGCTGATTTCAGGATCTCAGGATTTTGGCTAAGTCCTTGTCTGATGTTATTTTGATGCCATGTAACCATGTTGCTACAGTGAGATACATGATTTATTTGAGTTGCTTCATTAAGGATGATTTGGACATAGAGTTGTGCTCTATCCATCCATGCCCCTGTTTGCAATTATAGAGTGCCCTAACATGACTTAATCTTGCTCTACTTTTGCTATAAAATGTTCCTAGCAGATTGTTTACATGTTAATCAATTTTGCCATGGTTGTTGTAGTTGATCCATGCATGCTATGAACTTGCTATTGCCTTGTTAGCTTCTTGAACATGCCATCGTGCTGATGCTATGCTTATATTGTCATGCAATGCCTTGTGTTGAGTGAATCGAGCTCGCAAAGATGCCTTCATAACTCTGTTTTGCCATGCTCAGCTTTCTGCTAAGTCTGAATCTGTTAACGAAACTTGTGATGTTTACATGTGTGCCATCATATTTTCTGTGCCCTTTTGGCTCATGGTCGGTAAGGAACTTTTGTTCTATGCTTTGAGTAGATTCATGCCATGCCTTGTTTTGCTATGATATGTTCCCGTAGCATGTTGTTAGCTTGCTCTAAACATGTCTTCCTGGTGTTAATTCCTGGCATTTTGTTATTTTCACTAAGTCTGTGATGCTGATATCTTTTGCACTTTTGCCATGCTTGTTTGAACCTGCTCTTGTGTGATTTAGCCATAGCTCAGTGTTTATCTTTTGTCAAGCATCTTGAGTAGATCACTTCCACGTGCTTTGTTGCTATGTTGGAGTGCAGTATCTTAGTTTCTTGTTGCATTCTAGATGGCATCGTGCTGTTAATCGCAGATTTGTGCCATTCTTGTTTTGCTTGCCATTTGCAAACCGTGCATCCGATTCCGGTGATCTTTATATCGATTTTGACCAAAATCAACTCATCTTTCCAGCGGCGCACTTGGTTTGCCAAGTTGATGCCTTGTTCATCCTTTTCCTTCCGGAGCACGCATATGCATTGCATATCACATCCCGCATGTCATGCCATGTTTTGCATTATGTTGCTTGCGCATTGCACCGTGATTGATTGTTGGTCTTGCTTGTGTTCTTGCCTTGGGTAGATCCGGAAGACGAGTTCGTGATCGAGGAACCCGTTGAGTACGCTTACGAGGATCAAGCTTTTGTCAACTAGGAGAACTTTGCAGGCAAGATGACCATACCCTCGAAATCACTTCTATCTTTGCTTGCTAGTTGTTCGCTCTATTGCTATGCCGCGATGCCTACCACTTGCTATATCATGCCTCCCATATCGCCATGTCAAGCCTCTAACCCACCTTTCCTAGCAAACCGTTGTTTGGCTATGTTACCGCTTTGCTCAGCCCCTCTTTTAGCGTTGCTAGTTGCAGGTGAAGTTGAAGTTTGTTCCATGTTGGAACATGGACATTGTTGGGATATCATTATTATATCTTATTTACTTTAATGCATCTATATAGTTGGTAAAGGGTGTAAGGCTCGGCCTTATGCCTGGTATTTTGTTCCACTCTTGTCGCCCTAGTTTCCGTCAAACCGGTGTTATGTTCCTTGATTTTGCGTTCCTTACGCAGTTGGGTGTTATGGGAACCCCTTGACAGTTCGCTTTGAATAAAACTCCTCCAACAAGGCCCAAACTTGGTTTTACCATTTGCCTACCTACCACCATATACCTTCCCTTGGGTTCTACAGACTCAAGGGTCATCTTTATTTTAAGCCCCCCCGGGCCAGTGCTCCTCTGAGTGTTGGTCCGAACTAGAGTCCTTTGCAGCGCCACCTCGGTGAAACTCGAGGTTTGTTTTTAGTTGTACGGAGCGCTCATCCGGTGTGCCCTGAGAACGAGATACGTGCGACTCCTATCGGGATTTGTCGACACATCGGGCGGCTTTGCTGGTCTTGTTTTACCATTGTCGAAATGTCTTGTAACCGGGATTCCGAGACTGATCGGGTCTTCTCGGGAGAAGGACTATTCTTCGTTGACCATGAGAGCTTGTGATGGGCTAAGTTGGGACACCCCTGCAGGGTTTTGAACTTTCGAAAGCCGTGCCCGCGGTTATGGGCAGATGGGAATTTGTTAATGTCCGGTTGTAGAGAACTTGACACTTAATCTAATTAAAATGAATCAGCCGCGTGTGTAGCCGTGATCGTCTCTTTTCGGCGGAGTCCGGGAAGAGAACACGGTCTCGTGTTATGCTTGAATGTAAGTAGCTTTAGGATCACTTCTTGATCTTTATTAGTTTCTCTACCGTGCTTTGCATCTCTTCTCGCTCTCTTTTGCGTAAGTTAGCCACCATATATGCTAGTGCTTGCTGAAGCTCCACCTCACTACCTTCCCTACCCATAAGCTTAAATAGTTTTGATCACGAGGGTGTGAGATTGTTGAGTCCCCGTGACTCACAGATACTTCCAAACAGATGCAGGTGCCGACGATGCTAGTGCAGGGGACGCTACCGAACTCAAGTGGGAGTTCAACGAGGATTCGGGCCGTTACTATGTGTTTTTTCCGGATGATCAGTAGAGGAGCCCAGTTGGGGCGATCGGGGATCTAGCATTTGGGGTTGTCTTTTATTTATGTTTGTTCCGTAGTCGGACCTTGATTGTATTCTGGATGATGTATGCGATATTAATGTATTGTGTTAAGTGGCGATTGTAAGCCAACTCTTTATCCCTTTGTTATTCAGTACATGGGATGTGTAAAGATTACCCCTCTTGCGACATGCCTACCATGCGGTTATGCCTCTTAGTCGTGCCCCGACACGTGGGAGATATAGACGCATCATGGGTGTTACAAGCATGGACAATTGGACTTTTATATGGTTCAAAGCATATCAACAAGCAACCATGTCTTTCAAATATCAATGCTAAAGCAAGTTATCCCTAGCCCATTATGCTCAATCATTGATCCATTCATGAAACACACTCGCATATTAGCTACACCCAATGCTCAAGTAAAAATAAGAGAAGATGCAGACTCAAGTAAAAATAAAAATTGCATAAAGTAAAAGAAAGGCCCTTCGCAGAGGGAAGTAGGGATTTGTAGAGGTGCCAGAGCTCAAAGCGAAAAAGATAGAGATAAAACATTTTGGGTGGCATGCTTTTCCTGTCAACGAAAATGATCAAGTAGTTCCCAATACTTTCCATGCTAGATATATCATAGGCGGTTCCCAAACAGAAAATAAAATGCATTCCTTTTTCCACCATACTTTCACTTTATATGGCTAACCGTATCCACGGTGCCTTCCATACCAACACTTTCCAAGGAATTTATTATTTGGCAACATAAAGTAAATTCATTTTTCATTTCGGGACTGGGCATCCCTAATACCTTTGTCGTACTCTCGTGCAATGACAAGTGAATAAACATTCATCTTGAGAATAACACATCTAGCATGGAAAAATAATAGCCACCCCTACTGAGGGAGTCCTGGATTAGGGGGTGTCCGGACAGCCGGACTATACCTTCAGCCGGACTCCTGGACTATGAAGATACAAGATTGAAGACTCCGTCCCGTGTCCGGAAGGGACTTTCCTTGGCGTGGAAGGCAAGCTTGGCGATACGGATATGAAGATCTCCTACCATTGTAACCGACTTTGTGTAACCCTAACCCTCTCCGGTGTCTATATAAACCGGAGGGTTTTAGTCCGTAGGACAACATACACATCAACAATCATACCATAGGCTAGCTTCTAGGGTTTAGCCTCCTCGATCTCGCGATAGATCTACTCTTGTACTACCCATATCATCAATATTAATCAAGCAGGACGTAGGGTTTTACCTCCATCGAGAGGGCCCGAACCTGGGTAAAACTTCGTGTCCCTTGTCTCCTGTTACCATCCGGCCTAGATGCATAGTTCGGGACCCCCTACCCGAGATCCGCCGGTTTTGACACCGACATTGGTGCTTTCATTAAGAGTTCCTCTGTGTCATCGCCATCAGGCTCGATAGCTCCTACGATCATCGATAGCGATGCAGTCCAGGGTGAGACCTTCCTCCTCGGACAGATCTTCGTCTTCGGCGGCTTCGCACTGCGGGCCAATTCGCTTGGCCGTCTGGAGCAGATCGAAAGCTACGCCCCCGGCCGTCAGGTCAGATTTGGAAGTTTAAACTACACGGCTGACATCCGCGGGGACTTGATCTTCGACAGATTCGAGCCACTGCCGAGCGCGCCGCACTGTCACGACGAGCATGATTTAGCTCTGCCGCCGAACAGTGCCCTGGAGGCCTCACCCACGTCAGCTCCGACCCTTAATTTGGAGCCAACTGCGCCGATCGAGGATGGGCGGTTGGACTCCACCTCGGGGGCTGCGACCCCAACAACGATTGAGCCAAACACCAGCCCCGTACTCTGCGAGACTCGTGACTCCAAGGATCCGGACTCCTCTCCGGACTCCGAACCCTCCGCGCCCCTGCCGATCGAATCCGATTGGGCGCCGATCATGGAGTTCACTGCCGCGGACATCTTTCAGCACTCGCCTCTCGGCGATATCCTGAAGTCACTGAAGTCTCTCTCTTTATCAGGAGAGCCCTGGTCGGACTACGGTCAGCAAGGTTGGGGTACGGACGATGAAGAAATTCAAAGCCCACCTACCACCCACTTTGTAGCCACTGTCGACGACTTAACCGACATGCTCGACTTCGACTCCGAAGACATCGACGGTATGGACGCCGATGAAGGAGATGATGAAGAACCATCGCCTACTAGGCCCTGGAAAGCCACCTTGTTGTATGACATATACATGGTGGACACCCCAAAAGAGGGAGATGGCGATGGAACAGCAGAGGATGACCCCTCCAAGAAACAGCCTAAGCGCCGGCGTCAGCAGCGCCGCTCAAAATCCCGCCAAAACAAACACGGTGATTCCAGCACGGGAGATAATAATACTCCGGAAAGCGCCGAAGAAAGCCCCCTCCAGCAAGATTTAGCACAGGAGGATGGAGAAACCAGCCCTCATGAGAGAGCGGCAGACGGAGAGGTCGAGGATGATAATTATATGCCTCCCTCCGAAGACGAGGCAAGCCTCGACGACGACGAATTCGTCGTGCCAGAGGATCCCGTCGAGCAAGAGCGTTTTCAACGTAGGCTTATGGCCACGGCAAGAAGCCTCAAGAAAAAACAGCAACAGCTTAGAGCTAATCAAGATTTGCTAGTCGACAGATGGACTGAAGTCCTCGCGGCCGAAGAGCATAAACTTGAACGCCCCTCCAAGAGCTACCCAAAGCGCATGTTGCTACCCCGATTAGAGGAGGAAGCACTTGATGCGGCCGACCGGCCACCTCGTGGTCGCGACAGAGAGGCCTCTCGGCCCTCCACTCAAGCCGCACCCAGTATCAAGGCACGGGAATATGCGCCGGACTTACGAGACATGTTGGAGGACAAGGCAAGGCAAACAAGATCGATCTACAGATCGCGTGGGCGCCCCACGGCTCGAAACGGTAATCGTCACGCCGGCCACAAATTCGGCAGGGCCGAACACAGTAGACAAGGCTCATTGGAGCTATGTCATGATATAGCCCAGTACAGAGGCGCCGCACACCCACTTTGCTTTACAGACGAAATAATGGATCATCAAATCCCCGAGGGTTTCAAACCCGTAAACATCGAATCATATGATGGCACAACAGATCCTGCGGTATGGATCGAGGATTATCTCCTTCATATCCACATGGCCCGCGGCGATGATTTCCACGCCATCAAATACCTCCCACTCAAGCTTAAAGGACCAGCTTGGCATTGGCTTAACAGCTTGCCAACAGGATCAATCAGTTGTTGGGAGGACCTGGAAGCCGCATTCCTCGACAATTTCTAGGGCACTTATGTGCGACCCCCAGACGCCGATGACCTAAGTCACGTAATTCAGCAGCCAGAGGAATCGGCCAGGAAATTCTAGACACGGTTCCTAACAAAGAAAAATCAAATAGTCGACTGTCCGGACGCTGAGGCCCTAGCAGCCTTCAAGCACAATATCCGTGACGAGTGGCTGGCCCGACACCTTGGACAGGAAAAGCCAAAATCTATGGCAGCACTCACGACACTCATGACCCGCTTTTGCGCGGGAGAAGACAGCTGGCTTGCTCGTAGCAACAATATGACCAAGAACCCTGGTAATTCGGACACTAGGGACAGTAGTGGCAGGTCGCGTCGCAACAAGCAGAAGCGCCGCATTAATGGCGACAATGCTGAGGATACGACAGTTAATGCCGGATTCAGAGGCTCTAAATTCGGTCAGCGGAAAAAGCCATTCAAAAGGAATCCTAGGGGCCCGTCCAGTTTGGACCGAATACTCGACCGCTCGTGCCAGATACATGGCACCCCCGAAAAGCCGGCCAATCACACCAACAGGGATTGTTGGGTGTTCAAGCAGGCAGGCAAGTTAAACACCGAAAATGAAGACAAGGGGCTGCATAGCGATGACGACGAGGAGCCCCGGCCGCCGAACAACAGTGGACAGAAGGGTTTTCCCCCACAAGTGCGGATGGTGAACATGATATACGCAACCCACGTCCCCAAAAGGGAGCGGAAGCGCGCGTTAAGGGACGTAGACGCGGTAGAGCCAGTCGCCCCAAAGTTCAACCCATGGTCCTCCTGCCCGATCACCTTTGATCGAAGGGACCATCCCACTAGCATCCGTCATGGCTGATTCGCCGCATTAGTTCTAGACCCAATTATTGACGGATTTCATCTCACTAGAGTCCTTATGGACGGCGGCAGCAGCCTGAACCTTCTTTACCAGGATACAGTGCGGAAAATGGGCATAGATCCCTCGAGGATTAAGCCCACCAAAACGACCTTTAAAGGCATAATACCAGGTGTAGAGGCCAACTGTACAGGCTCAGTCACACTTGAAGTGGTCTTCGGATCCCCGGATAATTTCCGAAGCAAGGAGTTAATCTTCTACATAGTCCCGTTTCGTAGTGGTTATCACGCACTGCTCGGGCGAACCGCATTCGCTAAGTTCAATGCGGTACCGCATTAAGCATACCTTAAGCTCAAGATGCCAGGCCCTCGAGGAGTAATTACGGTCAATGGAAACACCGAACGCTCCCTCCGAACAGAGGAGCACACGGCGGCCCTAGCAGCGGAAGTACAAAGCAGCCTCTCCAGGCAGTTCTCCAGTCCGGCCACTAAACGATCGGACACCGTCAAGCGCGCCCGGAGTAACCTACAACAAGACCGCCTGGCACGATCCGAGCAGGCGTAGCAATGCGGCCCCAACCCCAACCCTCGCAAAAAGGCGACGCCAGTACTTCGCGTACATAACTACGCTCTAGAGATACCATGGGCACAGGGGGAGGGGCACCATCACGGCACGCCCAAAACACGGCTTAAACCGTACCAAGGGCTGCCGATTTTTTAATTTTCTCTTACTTTCAGGACTCCATCCTTCGGAAGGCCTGTTCGGCAGTTCAATTGCCGCACAAACGATGCAAGAACCAGGGAAGCAGACAAGCCACGCCGCATTACGGAACTCCCAGGTGGTCTCTATCACGAGCAGTATACCCGTTCCGCATACTATTCCGTAGCTTGCCCCTGGAACAGACATGTTAACTAGTCCAACCTTCCACTTATCGCATTACTTGTATCGTTCTGCCTTGATCGCACCCCTTTTTAATAAACAATGCATAGCTTTCGTCTATTTTTGCATTACCTTTTTTCTTTATATATGTTCCTTAACAACATGTTGCACCCGTACACGTTGGTACGGCCAAAATACGCCAGGGGCTTTAGTACCCCTCAATATGGTGTAAGAAGTCCGAACACTTTAACAAGTGCGGCACCCCGAACTTATAGCATTATATGCATCGGCTCCGAATCATGTCTTGGGTCAATAGTTGGGTTTGCCCGGCTCCTATGTTTTGGTGCCTTACGTTCCGCTATATCGGCTAAGGTAGCACTAGGAGAACCACTGCGATTGTGCCCCAGTTGAGCTGGGTCGAGCACCTCAGTGGAGAAAGCTAAAACTGACTGTCATGATGAAGCGAGAGCTGGTCGCTGTTCGAGAGGTTTTTTCAAGTCCCTAAAGACTCATGCCGCTTAGGGAGAGGAGCCGGCTCTGTCCGGCCAAGGCGTGGATAGCGCCCCAAACTCGGTCTTCCGAATACCAGGGGCTTCGCCGAAATTTAAAATTATAGAATTCTAGCTAAGTGAGAGTGTTCACGCATTATAGTCCGATTGCCTTGTTCGTTGGGCCGAGCGCCTCCCTCGAAGGACCCAAACATGGGAAAAAGAGCGCTCAGGTTTATCCCCGAACACCCCAGCACTAGCGGCACGGGGGCAGAAGCCGACGACTCGCCATCTCTCAGAATTGATAAACAGCCGCACAGAAGGTAATATTTTAAATTCCAACAGCATTGCTTAGCGCATATAAACAAGTTTTCAGCGCACAGGACAAAACAAGCAAGTTTCACTCAAAAATTACATCCCTAGAACATTCATCCGCCACAAGGCAGGCACCCTTCAGAACATCCTTATAGTAATTCTCGGGCTTGCGATGCTCTTTCCCCGGCGGTGGCCCGTCCTTCACAAGCTTCTCAGCATCCAGCTTGCCCCAGTGCACCTTAGCATGGGCAAGGGCCCTACGGGCACCCTCAATGCAGACGGAGCGCTTGATGGCTTCGAGCCTTGGACAGGCCTCCACCAGCCGCCGCACCAGCCCGAAATAGCTCCCAGGCAGAGCCCCTCCAGGCCATGGCCGAACAATGAGGCCCTTCATGGCCTGTTCGGCCGCCTTGTGGAGCTCGACCAGTTGCTTCAGCTGGTCGCTCAGGGGCACGGGGTGTCCGGCCTCAGCGTACTGAGACCAGAACACCTTCTCCGTCGAGCTGCCCTCCTCAGCTCGATAGAATGCGGCGGCATCGGACACACTCTGGGGAAGATCTGCGAACGCTCCTGGAGAGCTCCGGATTCGGGTAAGTAACAAGTAACTCACGTTTATGTGTTTGCTTTGCATAAAGAATGCCTTACCCGCCACTATCTTCTTCACCTCATCCAACTCCTGGAGGGTCTTCTGGGATTCAGCCTTGGCAAACTTGGCATTTTCAATAGCCACCGCGAGCTCGGACGCTTGCGTCTTCGAGTCAAGCTCCAAACTCTCATGTTTTCCCATGAGAGCCTGGAGCTCTTGCCGCACCTTGCCAACCTCGGCCTCATACTTCTCCCGCTCGGTGCGCTCCGAGGCCGCCCTCTTCTCGGCCTGGACCAGCGCTTGCTTAAGGGTCGCCACTTCAGACGTGGCCCCTACAATAGCCACGATAATCCTGTCATTCTTTGCAATTGCATGTTTTTATATATATATATATATATTTAAAAACAAGGTATTTCTCACCTTCATTGTCCTCGAGCTGCTTCTTGGCACGCCCGAGCTCTTGCTCGGACCGCTCGTGGTTCTGCTTTAGCGTGTCCACTTCCGCAGTCAGTGCGGCGGACGGAAGCAAAGAAGCCTGCACATGCATATTGACTCATTTTTGTTAGACTCCTGCGAATTTTATTTGATCCTCTATTCGGCTTTTCCTCCCGAACGCCAAACAGAGCATCAGGGGCTACTGTCTATGCGGTAATATTATTTACACATTCTTTACTTACCTCAAAGCCTGTTAAAAGGCTAGTACAAGCTTCAGTCAGTCCGCTCTTGGCGGACTTAACCTTCTGGACCACCGCACTCATAATAGTGCGGTGCTCTTCGTTGATGGAGGCGCCTTGGAGCGCCTCCAACATATTGTCCGGCGCCTCCGGTTGGACGGGGGCCACCAGCACGGCGGACTTGCTCCTCTTGGAAGGAGGTCCCCCGCCGGACTCTGGAACCTCTGAAGGTTCCGGAGCGGTGTCCGGCCTAGAGCCGGACTTGGAGCCCTGGGGGGTTTCATCCCCTTTACTCCTGGAGTCCGGGAGGTCGCCTTGCGGCGCCTCCAGGACCACCTCCTCCCGGCTTGGAACCTGTTGGGACAACACTTCGGTGTCGTCCATAGGGCGGGGGGAGGAAGCCATCGGAAGCGAGTTCACATCCGATGAGTCCAGTGAGCCACTCGACGACGCATCGAGCCGGTCTTTGGGTGGGCTGCATAAACATATTCGACGTAAGGGAAAGCTGTGCAATAAACGAATACTATGAATTACTCTGGTATCCGGATACTTACGATTTTGCCAGGGGCTTGGCCCTGGGCTGCCACTCCTCTCCGCCGTCGTTGGCGTCGGTGGAGCAGTCCGGAGGAAGGATTTTCCCCTTCTTGGACCCTCCGGCCTCCCCCGAGAGGGCGGCCTTCCTTTTCTTCTCCCCCCGCTAGAGGGGGAGAGGTCTCTTCTTCTTCCTCCTCGTCTTCACGGGAGGAATGCGCCTCGGAACCGTCGGATGATGGATACGACACCTCCTGGCGCTGGGCACTCTTTCGAGTCCCCGCGGCCTTTTTTGCGGCCTTCTTCTCCGGCACCACATAGGGTGCCGGAACCAGCAGCTTTGCCAGGCGAGCGTCCGCTGGGCCTTCGGGAAAAGGAGCCGAACAGTTGATCTGTCCGGATGTCACCTGCCAATCCTGTCAAGGGTAAGGGAGTTTAGATCCCGCATGGAGTCAAACTATGAAAAACTGATACCCTGTAAAAGGAAAAAAGCAGCTTACCGCGAGAGCATGATGCTGCGCACTGAATCCGCGATCCTCGGTAGCGGATGCGGGAGCCTCGGCGCCCTTGAAAAGCACCTTCCAGGCATCTTCGTACGTCGTGTCGAAGAGCCTGCTCAGAGTTTGGTGCCGTGCCGGGTCGAACTCCCACAGGTTGAAATCCCGTTGTTGACACGGGAGGATCAAGCGGATGAGCATAACCTGGACTACGTTGACAAGTTTGAGCTTCTTGTCCACCAGGGTTTGGACGCATGTTTGGAGTCCGGTCAGCTCTCCCTTCTTACCCCACGATAGGCCTGTCTCCTTCCAGGAGGTGAGCCACGTAGGGGGTCTGGATCGAAACTCAGGGGGTGCGACCCATTCGGCGTCGCGTGGCTCGGTGATGTAAAACCACCCCGATTGCCACCCCTTTAGGGTCTCCACAAAGGAGCCCTTGAGCCATAGGACGTTGGCCATCTTGCCCACCATGGCGCCTCCGCACTCCGCCTGGTTGCCGCGCACCACCTTCGGCTTGACGTTGAAAGTCTTGAGCCATAGGCCGAAATGGGGGCGGATGCGGAGGAAGGCCTCACACACGACGATAAACGCCGAGATGTTGAGGACGAAGTTCGGGGCCAGATCGTGGAAATCCAGGCCGTAGTAGAACATGAGCCCCCGGAAAAATGGGTGGAGAGGGAAGCCTAGTCCGCGGAGGAAATGGGGGAGGAACACCACCCTCTCATGGGGCCTAGGGGTGGGGATGAGCTACCCCTTTTCGGGAAGCCGGTATGCGATGTCGTTAGACAGGTATCCGGCTTTCCTCAGCTTTTTGATGTGTCCCTCCATGACGGAGGAGACCATCCACTTGCCTCCCGCTCCGGACATGGCTGGAGAAGGTTGAGGTGGGGAGTGCGGACTTGGGCGCTGGAGCTCGAGTGCGCAAGAATGGATAGGCGAAGGAGGAAGAAGGCGTAGGTGAAAAGGTGAATCCTTATCCCCTTATATGGGTGGACGCAACTACATGTCCCCACCAGCCTGGTAAAACTTGCTTATCTCCAAGCGCCGTAATCAATGGCGCGGTTGGGTTACCCACGCCCGTATTGATGAGAATCCCGGGATAAGGGGACACGATCTCTGCTTTAACAAGACGTGCCAAGGAAACCGCCTCGCATGACGCGCTGAGGTGGGATAATGAAACGACTCGGATAAAGGCTTGGCCGTGGTGTGACACGCTACGGAATACGTCAGCAGATTAGATTGGTGTAAATATTATTCTCTCTATGGCAATATGTGGAAACTTATTTTGCAAAGCCGGACACTATCTTTGTGTTCAAAATCTTCTATGGAGTACTTGGAGGAGGAACCCGCCTTGCAATGCCGAAGACAATCTGCGCGCCAGACTCGTCGTCATTGAAGCCTGGTTCAGGGGCTACTGAGGGAGTCCTGGATTAGGGGGTGTCCGGACAGCCGGACTCCTAGACTATGAAGATACAAGATTGAAGACTCCGTCCCATGTCCAGAAGGGACTTTCCTTGGCGTGGAAGGCAAGCTTGGTGATACGGATATGAAGATCTCCTACCATTGTAACCGACTTTGTGTAACCCTAACCCTCTCCGGTGTCTATATAAACCAGAGGGTTTTAGTCCGTAGGACAACGTACACATCAACAATCATACCATAGGCTAGCTTCTAGGGTTTAGCCTCCTCGATCTCGCGGTAGATCTACTCTAGTACTACCCATATCATCAATATTAATCAAGCAGGACATAGGGTTTTACCTCCATCGAGAGGGCCCGAACCTCGGTAAAACTTCGTGTCCCTTGTCTCCTGTTACCATCCGGCCTAGACGCACAGTTCGGGACCCCCTACCCGAGATCCGCCAGTTTTGACACCGACACCTACCGTTTCATGAGCGGTACGAGCACACAAAAGAGAAGTTTGTTTTGAAAATTAGAGATGGCACATACAAATTTGCTTAGAATGGCAAAAGAATACCGCATATAGGTAGGTATAGTGGACTCATGTGGCAAAAGTGGTTTAAAAGATTTTGGATGCACAAGTAGTGATCATACTTAGTGCAAAATGAAGGCTAGCAAAAGATTGAGAAGCTACCAACTGCTACCTCTTGAGCACTGCGTTGGTTTTCCCTTGAAGAGGAAAGGGTGATGCAGCAAAGTAGCGTAAGTATTTCCCTCAGTTTTTGAGAACCAAGGTATCAATCCAGTAGGAGGCCACGCACGAGTCCCTCGCACCTACACAAACAAATAAAATCCTCGCAACCAACGCAATAAAGGGGTTGTCAATCCCTTCACGGCCACTTATGAAAGTGAGATCTGATAGATATGATAAGATAATATTTTTGGTATTTTTATGATAAAGATGCAAAGTAAATAAAGCAAAACAAAAACGACACAAGAAATAGCTTGTTGACGGAAGATTACTATGATGGAAAATAGACCCCGGGGCCATAGGTTTCACTAGTGGCTTCTCTCGAGAGCATAAGTATTACGGTGGGTAAACAAATTACTGTTGAGCAATTGACAAAATTGAGCATAGTTATGAGAATATCTAGGTATGATCATGTATATAGGCATCACGTCCGAGACAAGTAGACCGACTCCTGCCTGCATCTACTACTATTACTCCACACATCGACCGCTATCCAGCATGCATCTAGAGTATTAAGTTCAAAAGAACAGAGTAACACTTTAAGCAAGATGACATGATGTAGAGGGATAAACTCATGCAATATGATATAAGCCCCATCTTGTTATCCTCGATGGCAACAATACAATACATGCCTCGCTGCCCCTACTGTCACTTGGGAAAGGATACCGCAAGATTGAACCCAAAGCTAAGCACTTCTCCCATTGCAAGAAAGATAAATCTAGTAGGCCAAAGAAAACTGATAATTCGAAGAGACTTGCAAAGATAACAAATCATACATAAAAGAATTCAGAGAAGATTCAAATATTGTTCATAGATAAACTTGATCATAAACCCACAATTCATCGGTCTCAACAAACACACTGCAAAAGAAGATTACATCGAATAGATCTCCACAAGAGAGGGGGAGAACTTTGTATTGAGATCCAAAGAGAGAGAGAAGAAGCCATCTAGCTAATAACTATGGACCCGAAGGTCTGAGGTAAACTACTCACACATCATCAGAGAGGCTATGGTGTTGATGTAGAAGCCCTCCGTGATCGATGCCCCCTCCGGCAGAGCTCCGGAAAAGGCCCCAAGATGGGATCTCATGGGTACAGAAGGTTGCGGCAGTGGAATTAGGTTTTTGGCTCCGTATCTGGTATTTTGGGGGTACATAGGTATATATAGGAGGAAGAAGTACGTCGGTGGAGCAACATGGGCCCCACGAGGGTGGAGGGCGCGCCCCCCCCGGGGGGGGGGGGGGCCCCCCCCCCGGGGGGGGGGGGGGGGTAGGCGCGCCGGCTACCTCGTGCCTTCCTGGTTGATGCCTTGACGTAGGGTCCAAGTCCTCTGGATCACGTTCGTTCCGAAAATCACGTCCCCGAAGGTTTCATTCCGTTTGGACTCCGTTCGATATTCTTTTTCTGCGAAACTCCGAAATAGGCAAAAAACAACAATTCTGGGCTGGGCCTCCGGTTAATAGGTTAGTCCCAAAAATAATATAAAAGTGTATAATAAGGCCCAATAATTTCCAAAACAGAATATAATATAGCATGAAACAATCAAAAATTATAGACACATTGGAGACGTATCAAGCATCCCCAAGCTTAATTCCTGCTCGTCCTCGAGTAGGTAAATGATAAAAACAGAATTTTTGATGTGGAATGCTACTTGGCATAATTTCAATGTAATTCTCTTAATTGTGGTATGAATATTCAGATCCGAAAGATTCAAGATAAAAGTTTAATATTGATATAAAACTAATAATACTTCAAGCATACTAACTAAGCAATTATGTCTTCTCAAAATAACATGGACAAAGAAAGTTATCCCTACAAAATCATATAGTCTGGCTATGCTCTATCTTCACCACACAAAGTATTTAAATCATGCACAACCCCGATGACAAGCCAAGCAATTGTTTCATACTTTTGGTGTTCTCAAACTTTTTCAATCTTCACGCAATACATGAGCGTGAGCCATGGACATAGCACTATATACGGAATAGAATGGTGGTTGCGGAGAAGACAAAAAAAGGAGAAGATAGTCTCACATCAACTAGGCGTATCAACGGGCTATGGAGATGCCCATTAATAGGTATCAATGTGAGTGAGTAGGGATTGCCATGCAACGGATGCACTAGGGCTATAAGTGTATGAAAGCTCAACAAAAGGAACTAAGTGGGTGTGCATCCAACTCGCTTGCTCACGAAGACCTAGGGCATTTTGAGGAAGCCCATCATTGGAATATACAAGCCAAGTTCTATAATGAAAAATTCCCACTATTATATGAAAGTGATATCATAGGAGACTCTCTATCATGAAGATCATGGTGCTACTTTGAAGCACATGTGTGGTAAAAGGATAGTAGCATTGTCCCTTCTCTCCTTTTCTCTCTTTTTTTGGGCCTTTTCTCTTTTTTATGGCCTATTTTTTTTTAATTTAGTCCGGGGTCTCATCCCAACTTGTGGGGGAATCATAGTCTCCATCATCCTTTCCTCACTTGGGAGAATGCTCTAAAAATGATGATCGTCACACTTTTATTTACTTACAACTCAACAATTACAAATCAATACTTAGAACAAAATATGACTCTATGTGAATGCCTCTGGAGGTGTACCGAGATATGCAATGAATCAAGAGTGACATGTATGAAATAATTATGAACGGTGGCTTTGCCACAAATACAATGCCAACTACATGATCATGCAAAGCAATATGACAATGATAGAGCGTGTCATAATAAACGGAACGGTGGAAAGTTGCATGGAAATATATCTCGAAAGGGCTATGGAAATGCCATAATAGGAAGGTATGGTGGCTGTTTTGAGGAAGGTATATGGTGGGTGTATGGTACCGGCGAAAGTTGCGCGATACTAGAGAGGCTAGCAATGGTGTAAGGATGAGAGTGCGTATAATCCATGGACTCAACATTAGTCATAAAGAACTCACATACTTATTGCAAAAATCTATTAGTTATCAAAACAAAGTATTATGCGCATGCTCCTAGGGGGATAGACTGGTATGAAAAGACCATCGCTCGTCCCCGACCGCCACTCATAAGGAAGACAATCAATAAATAAATCATGCTCCGACTTCATCACATAACGGTTGAACAAACGTGCATGCTACGGGAATCACAAACTTCAACACAAGTATTTCTCAAATTCACAACTACTCAACTAGCATGACTCTAATATCACCATCTCCATATCTCAAAACAATTATCAAGTATCAAACTTCTCATAGTATTCAACACACTCATAAGAATTTTTTTACTAATCTTGAATGCCTATCATAATTAAAGAAAATTACCACGCTGTTTTGTAGGACTCTCAAAATAATCTAAGTGAAGCATGAGAGAAAAATAGTTTCTATAAAAAAGTCCACCACCGTGCTCTAAAAGATATAAGTGAAGCACTAGAGCAAAAACTATATAACTCAAAAGATATAAGTGAAGCACATAGAGTATTCTAACAGTTTTCAAATCATGTGAATCTATCTCAAAAGGTGTGTACAGAAAATACAATTGTGGTAAACTAACAAATAAAGACTCAAATAATACAAGACGCTCCAAGCAAAACACATATCATGTGACGAATAAAAATATAGCTCCAAGTAAAGTTACCGATGGAAGTAGACGAAAGAGGGGATGCCTTCCGGGGCATCCCCAAACTTTGGCTTTTAGGTGTCCTTAGATTACCTTGGGGTGCCATGGGCATACCCAAGCTTAGGCTCTTGCCAATCCTTGTTCCATAATCCATCAAATCTTTTACCCAAAACTTGAAAACTTCACAACACAAAACTTAAAGTAGAAAATCCCGTGAGCTCCGTTAGCGAAATAAAACAAAACACCACTTCAAGGTACTGTAACTAACTCATTCTTTATTTATATTGGTGTTAAACCTACTTCATTCCAACTTCTCTATGGTTTATAAACTATTTTACTAGCCATAGATTCATCAAAATAAGCAAACAACACACGAAAAACTGAATCTGTCACAAACAGAATGGTCTGTAGTAATCTGTAGCTAACGCAAGTTCTGGAACCCCAAAAATTCTAAAATAAATTTCTGGACGTGAGTAATATTATCTATTAATGATATGCAAAAATAATTAACTAAATAGCATCTTCCAAATAAAAATGGCAGCAGTTCTCGTGAGCGCTAAAGTTTCTGTTTTTTACAGCAAGATCAAAAAGACTTTCCCCAAGTCTTCCCAACGGTTCTACTTGGCACAAACACTAATTAAACACAAAAAACACAACCAAAACAGAGGCTAGATAAATTATTTATTACTAAACATGAGCAAAAATCAAGGAATAAAAATAAAATTGGGTTGCCTCCCAACAAGCGCTATCGTTTAACACCCCTAGCTAGGCATAATAGCGAAGATAGATCTAGGTATTACCATCTTTGGTAGGAAATCCATAAGTGGCTCTCATAATAGATTCATATGGTAATTTAATTTTCTTTCTAGGGAAGTGTTCCATGCCTTTCCTTAACGGAAATTGGAATCTAATATTCCCTCCCTTCATATCAATAATTGCACCAATCGTTCTAAGGAAAGGTCTACCAAGAATAATAGGACATGAAGGATTGCAATCTATATCAAGAACAATAAAATCTACAGGCACATAATTCCTATTTGCAACAATAAGAACATCATTAATTATTCTGATAGGTTTCTTAATAGTGGAATCCGCATGGTGCAAATTTAAAGAACAATCATCAAAATCACGGAAACCTAGCAAATCACACAAAGTCTTTGGAATCGTGGAAACACTAGCACCTAAATCACACAAAGTCTAGCATTCATGATCTTTAATTTTAATTTTAATAGTAGGTTCCCACTAATAATAAAGTTTTTTAGGGATAGAAACTTCCAACTCAAGTTTTTCTTCATAAGATTGCATCAAAGCATCAACGATATGTTTAGTAAAAGCTTTATTTTTACTATAAGCATGAGGAGAATTTAGCACGGATTGCAACAAGGAAATACAATCTATCAAAGAGAAATTATCATAATTAAATTCCTTGAAATCCAAAATAGTGGGTTCATTGATATTTAAAGTTTTGACCTCTTCAATCCCACTTTTAACAATTTTAGCATCAAGATCTAAAGACTCCGAATTTTTGGAACACCTTCTAGGTAAAGGTGGATCATATTCAGTCCCATCATTATCAAGATTCATATTGCAAAACAAAGATTTAATAGGGGACACATTAATAACTTTTAGATCTTCATCTTTATTTTCATGGAAACTAGAAGAACACACTTTCATAAAGCAATCTTTCTTAGCACGTATCCTAGCGGTTCTTTCTTTGCACTCATCAATGGAAATTCTCATGGCTTTGAGAGACTCATTGATATCATGCTTAGGTGGAATAGATCTAAGTTTCAAAGAATCAACATCAAGAGAAATTCTATCAACGTTCCTAGCCAATTCATCAACTTTAAGCAATTTTTCTTCAAGCAAAGCATTGAAATTCTTTTGCGAATTCATAAACTCCTTAACACTAGTCTCAAATTCAGAGGGCATCTTATTAAAATTTCCATAAGAATTGTTGTAGGAATTACCATAATTATTAGAGGAATTACTAGGATACGGCCTAGGATTAAAGCTTCCTCTATACGCGTTGTTACCAAAATTATTCCTACCAACAAAATTCACATCCATAGATTCATTACTATTCTCAATCAAGGTAGACAAAGGCATATCATTAGGATCAGTAGGAGCACTTTTATTAGCACACAATTTCATAAGTTCATCCATCTTTCCACTCAAAACATTAATTTCTTCAATTGCATGCACTTTTTCATGAGTAGATCTTTCGGTGTGCCATTGAGAATAATTAACCATAATACCATCTAGGAGTTTGGTAGCTTCTCCTAAAGTGATTTCCATAAAAGTGCCTCCCGCGGCCGAATCTAAAAGATTTCTAGAAGCAAAATTCAATCTGGCATAAAAGTTTTGTATAATCATACAAAGATTCAAACCATGTGTAGAGCAATTACGTATCATTAATCTCATCCTCTCCCAAGATTGTGCAACATGTTCATGATCAAGTTGCTTAAAATTCATAATATCGTTTCTAAGAGAGATGATCTTAGCGGGAGGAAAATACTTAGATATAAAAGCATCTTTGCACTTATTCCAAGAATCAATACTATTTTTAGGCAAAGACGAAAACCAAGCTTTAGCATGATCTCTAAGTGAAAACGTGAATAGCTTCAATTTAACAATGTCATTATCTAGATCTTTCTTCTTTTGCATATCACACAAATCAACAAAGTTGTTTAGATGGGTAGCGACATCTTCACTAGGAAGGCCGGAAAACGGATCTTTCATGACAAGATTCAGCAAAGCAACATTAATTTCACAAGATTCAGCATCGGTAAGAGGAGAAATCAGAGTGCTAATAAAATCATTGTTGTTGGTATTGGTACAGTCACACAATTTAGTATTATCTTGAGCCATCATGACAGGCAAGCAATCCAACACACAAGCAAACAAGAAACGGGCAAAAAGAGGCAAATAGGGAAAGAGAAGGATGACAGAGAGAGAGGGAAAATCAAACAGCAAAGGTGAAGTGGGGGAGAGGAAAACGAGAGG
Organism: Triticum urartu; assembly: GCF_003073215.2. Lineage (NCBI taxonomy): Eukaryota > Viridiplantae > Streptophyta > Magnoliopsida > Poales > Poaceae > Triticum > Triticum urartu. The sequence continues at coordinate 182,726,884 of NC_053025.1, read as the reverse complement.
CAAATGGCAAATAATGTAATAAGGGAGATAAGGGTTTGTGATGGGTACTTGGTATGTTGACTTTTGCGTAGACTCCCCGGCAACGGCGCCAGAAATCCTTCTTGCTACCTCTTGAGCACTGCGTTAGTTTTCCCTTGAAGGGGAAAGGGTGATGCAGCAAAGTAGCGTAAGTATTTCCCTCAGTTTTTGAGAACCAAGGTATCAATCCAGTAGGAGGCCACGCACGAGTCCCTCACACCTACACAAACAAATAAAATCCTCGCAACCAACGCAATGAAGGGGTTGTCAATCCCTCCACGTTCACTTACGAAAGTGAGATCTGATAGATATGATAAGATAATATTTTTGGTATTTTTATGATAAAGATGCAAAGTAAATAAACAAAAATAAAAACGGCACAAGAAATAGCTTGTTGACGGAAGATTAATATGATGGAAAATAGACCCCGGGGCCATAGGTTTCACTAGTGGCATCTCTCGAGCGCATAAGTATTACGGTGGTTAAACAAATTACTATTGAGCAATTGACAGAATTGAGCATAATTATGGGAATATCTAGGTACAATCATGTATATAGGCATCACGTCCGAGCCAAGTAGACCGACTCCTGCCTGCATCTACTATTATTACTCCACACATCGACCTCTATCTAGCATGCATCTAGAGTATTAAGTTCAAAAGAACAAAGTAACACTTTAAGTAAGATGACATGATGTAGAGGGATAAACTCATGCAATATGATATAAACCCCATCGTGTTATCCTCGATGGCAACAATACAATACGTGCCTTGCTGCCCCTACTGTCACTGGGAAAGGACACCGCAAGATTGAACCCAAAGCTAAGCACTTCTCCCATTGCAAGAAAGATCAATCTAGTAGGCCAAACCAAACTGATAATTCGAAGAGACTTGCAAAGATAACCAATCATACATAAAAGAATTCAGAGAAGATTCAAATATTGTTCATAGATAAACTTGATCATAAACCCACATTTCATCGTTCTCAACAAACACACCGCAAAAGAAGATTACATCGAATAGATCTCCACAAGAGAGGGGGAGAACTTTGTATTGAGATCCAAAGAGAGAGAAGAAGCCATCTAGCTAATAACTATGGACCCGAAGGTCTGAGGTAAACTACTCACACATCATCGGAGAGGCTATGGTGTTGATGTAGAAGCCCTCCGTGATCGATGCCCCCTCTGGCGGAGCTCCGGAAAAGGCCCCAAGATGGGATCTCACGGGTACAGAAGGTTGCGGCAGTGGAATTAGGTTTTTGGCTCCGTATCTGGTAGTTTGGGGGTACGTAGGTATATATAGGAGGAAGAAGTACGTCGGTGGAGCAACATGGGCCCCACGAGGGTGGAGGGCGTGCCTGGGGGGTAGGCGCGCCCCCTACCTCGTGCCTTCCTGGTTGATGTATTGACGTAGGGTCCAAGTCCTCTGGATCACGTTCGTTCCGAAAATCACGTTCCCGAAGGTTTCATTCCGTTTGGACTCCGTTTGATATTCTTTTTCTGCAGAACTCTGAAATAGGCAAAAAACCAACAATTCTGGGCTGGGCCTCCGGTTAATTGGTTAGTCCTAAAAATAATATAAAAGTGTATAATAAATCCCGATAATGTCCAAAACAGAATATAATATAGCATGAAACAATCAAAAATAATAGATACGTTGGAGACGTATCACCAACCAAGAAGCAAAAAATCTCATAAGCGAGCATTAAGCATAACTAACACCGAATAATGCACCACAAGTAGGATGTAATTTCATTGCATAACTATTGACTTTCGTGCTTGCATAGGGAATCAAAAACCTTAACACCAATATTCTTACTAAATCATACTTACTCATCAACATGACTCACATATCACTATCATCATATCTCAAAACTGTTACAAAGAATCAAGTTTATTATGTCCAATGATATTCATGAAAGTTTTTGTTATATCCTCCTTGGATATCTATCACTTTGGAACTAGTTTCATATGCTGCTTTTAATAAGCTCAAAAAATATAAGTGAAGAACATGAGCATAAGAAAATTCTTCTCTCAAAATAATTTAAGTGAAGCAAGAGAGAATTTCTTAAAAAAATTACTAACTCTCAAATAAATCTATGTGAAGCATGAGAGAATTTCTTCAAAAATACTAAAGCACACCATGCTCAAAAAGATATAAGTGAAGCACTAGAGCAATTCCATAGCTCATAAAGATTTAAGTGAAGCATAGAGAGAATTCTAACAACTCATGACATAATTTTGGCTCTCTCAAATAAGTGTGTTCGACAAGGATTCATGATTAAAAACACAAAGCAAAACAAGCAAAGACTCATATCATACAAGACGCTCCAAGCAAAACTCATAATATGTGACGAATAAAATATAGTTTCAAGTAAAATACCGATGGTCATTAGAAGAAAGAGGGAATGCCACTCGGGGGCATCCCCAAGCTTAGTTGCTTGTACTGATAACCAACAAGTATAGGGGATCAATCATAGTCCTTTTGATAAGTAAGAGTGTCGAACCCAATGAGGAGCAGAAGGAAATGACAAGTGGTTTTCAGCAAGGTAATGTCTGGAAGCACTGAAATTGTAAGTAACAAGTAGTTTGATAGCAAGATAATTTGTAACGAGCAAGTAACGATAATAGTAAAAAAAGTGCAGAAAGGTAGACCAATCCTTTTGAGGCAAAGGACAGGCCAAAACGGTCTCTTATGATAAGCAAAGTGTTCTCGAGGGTACATGGGAATTTCATCTAGTCACTTTCATCATGTTGGTTTGATTTGTGTTCGCTACTTTGATAATTTGATATGTGGGTGGATCCATTCTTAGGTGTTGTTCTTACTTGAACAAACCTCCTACTTATGATTAACTCCCTCGCAAGCATCCACAACTACGAGAAAAGTATAAAGAATAAATTCTAACCATAGCATTAAACTTTTGGATCCAATCGGCCCCTTACGGAATAACGCATAAACTAGGGTTTAAGCTTCTGTCACTCTCGCAACCCATCATCTAATAACTACTCCACAATGCATTCCCTTAGGCCCAAATATGGTGAAGTGTCATGTAGTCGACGTTCACATGACACCACTAAGGGAATCACAACATACATACCATCAAAATACCGAACACATATAAAATTCACATGACTACTTGCAACAAGATTTCTCCCGTGACCTCAAGAACAAAAGTAACTACTCACAAATGATAATCATTCTCAAGACCAGAGGGGTATTAAATAGCATATTGGATCTGAACATATAATCTTCCACAAAATAAACCATATAGTAATCAACTACAAGATGTAATCAACACTGCTAGTCACCCACAAGTACCAATCTATAGTTCCGGTACAAAGATTGAACACAAGAGATGAACTAGGGTTTGAGAGGAGATGGTGCTGTTGAAGATGTTGATGGAGATTGCCCTCCCCAAGATGGGAGAGTTGTTGGTGATGATGATGATGCTTTGCCCCTCCGGGAGGGAAGTTCCCTTGATGGAATCGCTCCGCCGAAGGGCAGAGGTGCTCCTGCCCAAGTTCCACCTCGAGACGGCGGCGCTTCGTCCCGAAAGTCCTCTTGTTATTTTTTCTAGGTCAAAATGACTTATATACCAGAAGATGGGCACCGGAGGTGGGCTGGGCTGAGCACAACCCACCAGGCCCAGGCGCGCCCTAGTGTCTTGTGCTCACCAGGTGACCCCCCTCCGGTAGTTGTTTGCTAATCCGGCAGCTGGAAATCTGGACCTAAAAAAGCTACGTCAGGCTACGCTCAATTTTCTCTTACACTAAATGATCTAACACTTTTAGAACTAATTTTTATTGCCTTATTGCACCGATGACAACTTACTTGAAGGATATTACTCAGTCCTTAGGTAGGTATGGTCGACTCTTGAAAATAAGATTTGGGTTTAAAGGTTTTGAATGCACAGGTAGTATCTCTACTTGGTGCAGAATTTTTGGCTAGCAAAGATGGGGGGGGGGGCAAGCACCACATGTTAAAGGATCTATGACAACATAACTTCTATGTGAATATGAAGAAACATAAATCATTACTTTGTCTTCCTTGTCCAATGTCAACAATTTTGGCATATAATACTTTGATGGGGGCTCACAATCACAACAGATTTCCAACATAGTGTATTTGCATGTGAATCTTCTCTTCCCTTATCCATTCTTTCATGAATTGCACCATTGACCAATGCAATGCTTGTCAATCTTCAATAAATTTTCTACCTATACTTTTCGTTATGTGCAGTTATTACCATAAGATTGGCATATGATCTTTTTCATTTATTTCCTTTCTTTTTATTGAAAATGAAAGTAAAGAAAGCAAAACTCAAACTAAAATTTATTACATATCTCGCACACGATTACAAAAATAGATCACTAAGCAAACTCTAGAAGACAAAGGATCGAACTAAACTTTTATTCATCTAAAGCGAAAGATAACTATGGATCGAACTAAGATAAGTAAAGGCAAAAGATAGTGGGGGTGATACGATACCGGGGCACCTGCCCCAAGCTTGGTGAAAGCCAAGGGGAGTGCCCATACCCGATACTCAATTTTCTTTGGGTGATGAAGAAGAAGGTGGTGGTGATGAAGTGGTAGAGATCTTGTCCTTCATGATCAAGAGATTCTCCAATCTACGGATGACGCTCCAGAGGACAATGATGTGCTCTTGCAACAGAATGTTTTCACAGGTGAGATATTTATTTTGCACATGAACCGTTTCGATGACCGAAAGGCTTCGATCTCGGTGGGGGTGAGATGATCATAGTAAGGTTTAAGGATATCGTATTCTTCTTCCTTGGCCGGCCAAGCCTGCTCAACCACCGACGCTTGATCTTCGGTAGCTTCCTTGCTCTTGTCCCCTTTGACGGCTTCTCCGGGCTCTTCTCTCTTCTGCTCGATATTCATCAACCAAGCATCCTCTTCCACGTTGTTGGAGGAAGAAGAAGACATGATCCCTGGATCAATAGATCTGACTGGAAACAACAAGAAAACAAAACAGAAGATTTCTCCACGATACGGTGGTCAATAGGTTTGGGGGTATAAAGATTTTTTATCTTGGGAAACAAGCAAACGAAAAAATGGAGTTCGAAAGGTACCCGAGGTGGGCACAACCCGCCTGGGCGCGCCTGGCTTGCCCTGGTGTCTTGCGGCCACCAGGGTCGCCTTCTTGGTAGTTTCTTACTTTCCTAAATTTTTAAATATTCCAAGAGTGACAAAAATATTTTTGCGGATTTTTCGGAGTCCGTTTACTTACCGTATCATGTACCTCCTCTTTTTCACGATTCTGGAGTGTTCTGTAAGGTTTCTTTTATGTGTTCTTCCGGTGTCATAGTTTGGATAATATTGCTTTCAACATTAATGGGCGTACCTGAGATATAATGTTTTATTTGTTTCCCATTAACAACCTTTGGGTTAATACATTCGGCATTATTTATTATGATGGCTCCAAATTGATAATCCTCCTCGATAATATAAGGTCATTCCCATTTGGAGAGGAGTTTCCTGCAAAGAATCTGAAACGAGAATTGTGCAAAAGAACATATTCTCCAACTCTGAACTCACACTTTTGGATTCTTTTATCATGCCATGTTTTAACTTTTTCTTTGAATAACTTGGCATTTTCATAAGCTTGGGTTCTCCATTCATCTAATGAGCTAGTATCAAATAACCTCTTTTCACCGGCAAGTTTGAAATCATATTTGAGTTCTTTAATTGCCCAATATGCTTTATGTTCTAACTCAAGACGCAATGATAAGCTTTTCCATAAACCATTTTATAAGGAGACATACCCATAGGATTTTTATATGTTGTTCTCTAATCCCATAGTGCATCATCTAATTTCTTAGACCAGTTCTTCTGGGACCTATTGACAGTCTTTTGTAAAATTAATTTTATTTCTCTGTTGCTAAGTTCAACTTGACCACTAGACCGAGGATGATAGGGTGATGCAATTCTATGCTTAACATCATACTTGGCAGGCATTTTACGGAAAGCACCATGAATAAAGTGTGAACCACCATCGGTAATTAAATATCTAGGGACTCCAAACCTTGGGAAAATAACTTCCTTAAGCATTTTAATAGAGGTGTTGTGATCAGCACTACTAGTTGGAATAGCTTCTACCCACTTAGTAACATAATCAACAGCAACCAAAATATGAGTATACCCATTAGAGGAAGGAAAATGTCCTATGTAATCAAAACCCCAAACATCAACTGGTTCAACAGCAAGTGAATAATTCATAGGCATTTCCCGACGCTTACCGATATTACCTACTCTTTGACATTCATCACAAGATGAGACAAACTTACGAGCATCCTTGAAGAGAGTAGGCTAATAAAATCCAGATTGTAATACCTTGTGAGTAGTTCTGTCTCCCACATGATGTCCTCCATATGCTTCTCAGTTACATTTCCATAGGATTTGTCCTTGTTCATGCTCAGGTACACAACGTCTCATAATACCATCTACTCCTTTATAAAGATGTGGGTCATCCTAAAAGTAGTGTCTTAAATCATAGAAGAATTATTTCTTTTGTTGGTATGTAAAGCTAGGTGGTATGTATTTAGCAACAATATAATTCGCATAGTCAGCATACCAAGGTGTACTATTAGAAACATTTCAATATTATTCATAGGTTGTGGGTCATCAATATTATTTTCAAGCCTAGATGAGTTATCAGCTACGGGGTTCTCAGCTCCCTTTCTATCAGTGATATGCAAATCAAATTCTTGTAGAAAGAGAACCCACCTAATGAGTCTAGGTTTAGCATCTTTCTTTTCCATAAGATATTTTATGGCAACATGATCAGTGTGAATAATAACTTTGGAATCAACAATGTAAGATCTGAATTTATCACAAGCAAACACCACCGCTAAGAATTCTTTTTCAGTAGTAGCATAATTTCGTTGAGCACTATCTAGAATTTTACTAGCATAATGATTAGCATTTAATTTCTTATCAACTCTTTGTCCTAGAATAGCACCAACAACATAATCACTAGCATCACACATAATTTCAAAAGGCAAGTTCCAATCAGGTGGTTGAACAATAGGTGCAGAAATTAAGGCTTTCTTGAGTGTTTCAAAGGCTTCTAAACAATCATCATAAAAAACAAATGGAATATCCTTTTGCAAAAGATTTGTAAGAGGCCTAGAAATTTTAGAGAAGTCTTTAATAAACTTCCTATAGAAACTAGCATGACCGAGGAAACTCCGAATACCTTTGTTATCTTAAGGACATGGCATTTTCTTGGTTGCATCAACCTTAGCTTTGTCCACCTCAATACCTCTTCCAGAAATTTTATGGCCCAAAACAATACCTTCGTTAACCATAAAGTGGCACTTCTCCCAATTCAAGACAAGATTTTTTTGCTCACATCTCTGTAGAACACGATCAATATTGCTTAAACAATCATCAAAAGACTTCCCATAAACAGAAAAGTCATCCATGAAAACTTCAACAATTTTTCACAGAAGTCAAAGAATATAGCAGTCATACAACTTTGAAAGGTAGCAGGTGCATTGCATAAACCAAAAGGCATACGTCTATAAGCATAAGTTTCAAAAGGATAAGTAAAAGTGGTGTTTTCTTGATCAGGTTGAGAAACAGGTATTTGTGAAAAACCAGAATGTCCATCAAGGAAGCAAAAATGTGTGTGCTTAGATAATCTTTCTAGCATTTGATCAATAAAAGGCAGAGGGTAATGATCTTTTCTCGTTGCTTTGTTTAATTTTCTAAAATAAATTACCATTCTATAGCATGTAAAAATTCTTTGCGGAATAAGTTCATTCTTATCATTAGGAACAACAGTAATACCTCCTTTGTTAGGGACACAATGAACAGGACTTACCCATCTACTATCAGCTATAGGATAGATTATACTTGCTTCCAGAAGTTTTAATATTTCCGTTCTTACCACTTCTTTCATCTTAGGATTTAACCGACGTTGGTGATCAACAATGGGTTTAGCATCAGGTTCCATATTAATCTTGTGCTGACATAGAGTGGGACTAATGCCCTTAAGATCATGAAGAGTATATCCAATAGCAGCTTGGTGCTTCCTTAGAACTTTCAATAATCTTTCTTCTTCATGTTCTGAAAGGTTAGCACTAATAATAACAGGATAAATCTTTTTCTCCTCGAGATAAGCATATTTCAAAGTGTCCGGCAATTGTTTTAATTCAAACACAGGATCACCCTGGAGGAGAACCTCCTAGAATTTCAATAGGTAAATTGTGTTTAAGCAGAGGATGTTGTTCAAAGAAAATCTTATCTATTTCATTTCTTTCATGCATATGCATATCAATTTCATGGTCTAGCAAATATTGTTCTAAAGGATCAGTAGGAGGTACAACAATAGAAGCAAGACCAATGATTTCATCCTTACTAGGCAATTCTGTCGGTGTTCTGGGACCGGGGGTGCCCAGACTTGCCTGCCTGCGCCCGCGGCGTGGCTCCGTCAGCAGCCCAGTACGGCCCAGTTCCAGCAACAATGACTCAATACCCTCACAAGGGGCCAAGCATCACGAGGCGGACGACGCCAAGACCTCCTTGGGGGCGGCCTCGCTAGGCTGGCTCCCGAGGAGCGGAGATACCAAGGCCACGTGGGCACCAGCGGGCGCAGTGTACCAGTTTCCTCTTTGGTGCTAAGGAGGCAAGCACAGGTGTGGAGTCCCGAGGAATCAAGCAAAGGTTTCCATATTGGTGCAACAAGACCAAGACCGCTAGGACGGCAGGACGGAGGTCATCGCGGAGCCCACGACAGCGTCACCACTAGAGCCTTTTGCAGGCGAATACTACTTTTGTCAGGATAGCTTGTACTAGTTGTCCCCCTTCAAATTTGGCCATTGTGGGATCCTTTCCTGCCTAACATTTGGGAAGAGGACCAAGGCCACTATAAATGGGAGTTAGCAACCACCATAGAGAGGCATCTAGGATCGGATCCATTCCACGCTGACTAGCTCACCATCTCATCGAGCCAAAGAACACCTCACCTCCTGAGGTTGTTCATCCATTGTACTAGTTTATCCTCAGCCCCTCGAGGCAATCCACCACAAAGCTGGAGTAGGGTATTACACCGCAAGGTGGCCCATACCAGGATAAATCTCTATGTCCCTCGTTCTTTGAGTTCGTCGAGCTAGGCCGCGGGATCGTTAGCGAGCGACTAGGGAGAGAGTGTTCTTCGTGCGCACCCCAGTGTTCGAACCTCTCAAGGGTCCGCGGAGCCCTGAATCTGACATTTGGCGTGGCAGGTAGGGATGCGACGAAGCCCCTATCCCATCGACCGACCCACCGTTACCCCGCGGCTCCGATGGCGGGCGATCCAAGGACTCATGCCGACCACTTGGCTGCCTGGGCAGCCCGGGCGGCGCCGTCCGCTCAAGAAGACCTCAAATTTGTGCTCCAGGTGGCCCGCGCGCCGCCCAAAGCCCCCAGGCGTGGGCAGCGCGGACCGGCGCCCTCCGCCCTCGCGCCGCGATGCATGCGTGCCACCACGCGGTCTTCAGGCTACGCTACGGCAATGACACCGCACACCCGACGGGAGCAGGCGAACATGCGAGCCGCGCTCATCGTGGCGCGGGAGCTGTTGCGATGCAGGCTGGCGGAGAGTGGCCGCGACGTGCTGCTGGAGCACGTCGTCGAACTGCTGGGCGCTGCCTATAGAGGTACGCCGCCTTTCTGCTCCTCGCCCACGCCTCAGATTGTGCAGAGGCGCGCGCGAGGCCCCGACGAGCTCGCGCGCTTCCTGGAGCGCTAGGGGGACCCGGCAACACCAACATAGACCCCGACGCAGCCTGTCCAGCCACAACAGCACCGTCACCAGGAGGGGAGGGCGCTGGCGGTCCACCGCAAGGACGCACTGGGATGCCACCCAGCGGCCACCAGGGCCAGGCGCCGCGGCTAGTGGCTCAAGGCGCGGGGCACCCAGGCGACGACTCCAGCGGGGCAACTAAGGACGCCTACGTGGCCCGCATGGTGAACCTGGAGTACACGCCAGGAGAAGGCCCCACTCGTTCCCTGAGCCAGGATGGGAAGGCGGAGTGCTCGAGACCAAGGCCTACCCTGAGCTACCTGGAGGTTTCGCCGACCCCTTATGAGACGATGACAGCAGCGTACAGCCGCTACCTAGGGAGCATGCTTACGCTAACCATGGGCTGAAGGTGAACCAGACCGCTGCAGTAGTCGGAGACCCCAGGGTGGTGGCCCCGCCCCGGCAGGAGTGGTGCACTGGGGGCTGCGCGGGAGGGGCTTGGAGCTAGGGCCTCCCCTGCGCCGCATGGAGCGAGGCACAACACGGTGGTAGGTCCTCCGCCGGGGGAGGCACCGGTGGGCCCTTCCCCCCGGCAGAGGGCCCGTGGTCGCCGAGGGAACCGCCAGCGTCCTCCTTGTCCCTTGGTGTCGTCCTGGTTTCCGGACGCCCCAACGGTGGTCGGGGGCGGTGCAGGGCGGGGCCCTCGTCTGGCGATATGAAGCAAGGCTCGCGCCTGTGAAGGTCTCTGGTCGTGACACTCTCATGTAATAATGAGTGGGGCTGTACACGCCCCAGAGTCTTCGGAGTGCCGCCCTCGGGCCTCGGGAGCTCCCGCCCACATCCTAGTGGAAGCACCATGCTCCGCGCTGGCCGTCGACACTGTCCCCCAATGACTATGCTCACATCCAGTGAAAGCACTTAGCTCTACGCTGGTGGGAAGACAAGAAGACTAGCTAGGTGCCGGATGCGGCCATTTGCTTTTATCCCTTCTTCTATACTCGATTCGCCGCCTTTTTTGCTTGCACATGAAGTTCTTTTGTTATCTAAAAAGTGTGTGGGGGGGAGTTTTTCTCTGGTTTTCGCCGGTTTTATTGCCGTTTGGTTGTGTGCCCTATTTTTAAGGCTCGCACCCCCGACCCTTCGGCTCGGGGGCTGGTCGGCTGACCGCACCAGGCGTGTCTAGGCAACCTCGGCAGGACCCCCTCGGGGCAAGAGCATACGCGCCGCAAGATTTTCACGTATGCATCCTACCTCGGCCTGCAGGACACTCCTGGCGTGGCTCTCTCGGACGGATATGTAGGCTCCTCAGGAGGCCCAGAGCCCGCGAGCTCCTAAGGGTTTGCCTCAGGAGAAAGGCGCGCCAACAACCTCACGACCCACTCAAGGCCAACTAGGATCAAGATAAGTCACAACGACAACCCTGCTTAGGGGCTCGCAAGCTCGCGAGAGCGCGTTTCAGGTTCGACTTTAAAACAAGAAAAGAAGAACAAAACATTAATTTACATACACGAGGGTCCCCCCTCCAAAATGCTCTCACGCCCTGCGGGGCCATGCCCAAGTCTTTGCATGCAGGCTCAAGGCGAAGGAGTGCGGGCTTGACTGGACATGCTACTCGCGGCATTGCCCTGGTCGCTCTCGTACGTGCTGCTAGTGCTATCGCTAGCGTCGTCTTCGCCGTCGTCGACCACGCCATCTTCATCCACCGCGACCACCACCGCGTCATCCTTAGTGGTGAATGCCCTGACCAGGGCGTCCACGTGATTGTCCACCCAGTGTGACAGGTTGTCCCGGATAGCCCCGGGCACTAGGGCTATGGCAACGTCAAAATCAAAGTGGTGGTCGAGGTTCTGAAGATGACTAAAGATGCATGAGAATGCGCGCCCAAGGAGGCCACGACTCCTCTCCTTGACAAGCTCGTGAGCCTCGCAGCCCGATCCTCCAGGCACGTCATGACATCGGTAAAGAAGCGGAGGTGGCTGGCGTAATCTTCCACGTGGGGATGGGGGACGTTCTCCTCGCAGATGACGCCCAGTGCCCGGTTGGCCCTCACCCTGAGGGACTGCAGCGTCTGCCGATGACACGCGTCCTCCTTGTTCTGCTACGCAAGGGACGCGACGCCATCAATCTGCTGCTGGAGTGAGAGAAGATCGGCACGACCGAAGGCCATGTCGGCCTGGGTGGAGACCTGAGCCGCGGTGGAGACCTTCTCTCGCTGCTCCACCTCGTCCAACCTTGTGCTGAGGGTGGGGGTCCTGCCCTCAGCCTCGGCCTCCAGGAACTTCAGCCTCAGGCTCTGCTCATTGGGAAGATCTACGCGAACCTTGGCCACCCTCTGGTCAACCTCCGCCCGAATCCTGGCCTCGCGCATAGTGACGACATCCTCAGCCGAGGCCACTTGGACCTCCCTCACCTCCAGCCGCTCATGCTCCAGGCTGCGCTCCAAGGCCTCTAGCGCCAGTGCCTCCTCGCGCTTCATGATCTCCATCTCTTCGGAAGGCGCTCCCCTAATCGACGCCATGACGGTCCTGCGTGCCTCGATCTGCTGCTCCAGGGCAGCATTCAAGGCCAGAAGCTCGTGTTCCCGCTTCTCGGTGCCATCGCGACGGTGGTCGGCCTCCCTCGCCTCCTCCAAGGCCTGAGTGCTGGCCTCGCGCGAGGCCGCGAGAGCCACCGCGACCTTTGCCTTGTCATGCTCATGCTGATGCTGCCCAAGGTTGATGGCGACCTTCAATTGGTGCCACTCATGAGCCAGGCGGAGGTCCTCCATCTCAAGGTGAGCGTCAACCACCACGAGCTCTTCCCCGAGGTGGCTCAGCGCACCCATCACATCCTGAAAGATCTCGTGGCGTACAACGCCACATCCGCGCGCGAGCTCTAGTGCGCGGCCAAGTCCATCCTCCACACCAAGGGTTGTTGGGGAGGCTCGAGTTGGCCCGCTTGCCCCCGACAGGGAGCCCGAGGCCGGCGCCTCCCCTACAACCTTGTGGGCTTCGGCAAAGGAGCTGGGAGACGTGGCCTCACCACTTGAAGACGAAGCCGGTGTTGGTGTCGCCCAGCCGCCGACAATGACCAATGAAGGAGTCCTTGGCACGCCAGCTACGCCCCAGGCCGGGGCGCGGAGAAGTGACGCCAAGAAAGCCAGATCAAAGCCCCAGGTTGACAAGTCTGCCTCCGGAGCGACCCCGGGCCCCACGCAACGGTCCGGCAAGAAGAGCTCAGGACCAATGGCGAGCCGACGGCCGGTGGGGGCCGCACCTCAGGAGATCTTGCCGCTCCAGCCGAGGGGATCCTGAAGAGCCATGGTCAGAAAAGGATGCAGCACTTAGGAAACCATGGAGATGAGGTACTTACTCGTCTATAGCTATGTCCTTCCTTTGCTTCAATGGCCTGTAGGCTCCACCACTGCAGCTTAGAGATCCCTTCCTCTTGCGGACTACTTCGATGTCCAGGCGGAGCTAACCGAAGCCCGAAGAGCGACCACTGGCACCCAAAGCACTTGTTGAGGCTGCGGGGGCGGTAACCTCAGGAGCATCGGGTCGAGGCAGTTCCTCCGCCCCTGCCTCAGGACCGTTAGCCCCAGCCTCGGGAGCTTCGCCCGATGTCGCTCCTCCAGCAAAAGCCGCCTCATTGGTATCCCACGGCACTCGCCCCCTTGCATCCACCTTTGGGGTGAGCGCCGCGATGGCGGCAGGCAGGGGAACCACAAGGACGGGGTTCTCGCACGGCCCACCAAGGCCGGCCGGGCACAACCCCCATTCATCAAAGAGGGACATCTGCTTCACGAACTCCACCTTGTTCGAGCAGCAGTACAAGAGGCAACCCTCCTCTGGCAGATTGGCTGGAGCTGGGTCGCCCGTCAGGAGCTCGAACACTGTGCGCCGTGCCTCGATAGGAAGAGCAAACGCGTGAAGCCTCATGGGGTCCCCGCAGCCGGAAAAGGTCCACATCGACTGAGAATGATGCTGGAGCGAAGCAATGCGGCACCGGATGAACTCCTTCACCACCATGGGCGCCGTCACCCCAAGATCCTTCAACCTGGTCAGTTGGCGCCAAACATGGGCGAGCCGCTGGTCGACAAGCCTCGCATGCCCCCAGCCAGAGCTTGGGGCGGCCGGTGCCCATGGGAGCAAGAGAAGGGGGGAGAGCATGCCGGCGTCCACAAACACCCACCGCTTCTGGAACCCGCTTACAACCAGCGAGAGCTCGAAATTAATTCCCGAGTCGGCCGTCGCTGCTATGGCCTGAAAGGTCATGCATCCCGAGCGCTGGCGACCATCGGTCAGATGAAGAGAGAAGAAATGGCGAAGCAAGGCCACAGAAGGAGCGATGCCCACCATGGCCTCGCAGACGAAGGCGAAGGCAGCACATTGATTTGGTAATGCGAGAGCACAACGTTGAAGGAAGGAGAAAAGGGGGGAATCAGGCCGGCCCAGAGGGCATGAGGATGAATGGGGATCTCGGTGGCGGTCATATCAATCGTGGCGCGGGAGCCAGGCCAAGCCACCATCGCCCCCATTCGTTGGAATCTGAGGCGAGCGCAGGTCGAACCTTGTCCAGCCCCTCCTGGTTGACCACCACCGACCGCTCGACGGCAGGCTCGAAGGCCGGCGAAGGCTCGGCTGGAGCGCGGCTCGTCATCTTCTTCTTCCTTGCAGACTTCGGCGCCATGGGGACAAGGAGGAGCTGAGAAGGTGGAGGGGCCAAGGAAGATCACGGAAAGCAATGAAGATGGAGCTGAGCCGATGGTGGCGGCCACCAAGCCAGGCGAATATCAAGGCTGCATGGGGAAGTGGGAGCGCCCACATCCCGTCAATTGCCACACGGCGACTAAGGACACATGCGGTTGGGGCCCGCAGCGCTGCGCACTTGCCCTTTGGCTTCATCTCAAAGCCAAGCTCGAGCGCGCCATAGGCCCGGGGGCTACCGTCGATGTTCTGGGACCGGGGGTGCCCAGACTTGCCTGCCTGCGGCCCGCGGCATGGCTCCGTCGGCAGCCCAGTACGGCCCAGTTCCAGCAACAATGACTCAAGACCCTCGCGAGGGGCCAAGCCTCGCGAGGCGGACGATGCCAAGACGTCCTTGGGGGCGGCCTTACTAGGCTGGCTTCCGAGGAGCGGAGATATCAAGGCAAGGCGCACCTCGCGAGGTTCAAATGACGTGAGCCATGATGACCAAGGCCAAGCGGGCTCCAGCGGGCGTAGTGTACTAGTTTCCTCTTTGGTGCTAAGGGGGCAAGCGCAGGCACGGAGTCCCGAGGAATCAAGCAAAGGTTTCCATATTGGTGCAACAAGATGAAGACCGCCAGGACGGCAGGACGAAGGTCATCGCGGAGCCCACAACAGCGTCACCACCAGAGCCTTTTGCAGGCAAAGACTACTTTTGTCAGGATAGCTTGTACTAGTTGTCTCCCTTCGAATTTGGCCATTGTGGGATCCCTTCCCGCCTAACATTTGGGAAGAGGACCAAGGCCACTATAAATAGGACTTAGCCACAACCATAGAGAGGCATCTAGGATCAGATCCATTCCACCCTGACTAGCTCACCATCTCATCGAGCCCAAGAACACCTCACCTCCTGAGGTTTTTCATCCACTGTACTAGTCCATCCTCGGCCCCTCGAGGCAATCCACCACAAAGCTGGAGTAGGGTATTACACCGCAAGGTGGCCCGAACCAGGATAAATCTCTGTGTCCCTCATTCTTTGAGTTCATCGAGCTAGGCTGCGAGATCGTTAGCGAGTGAGCTAGGGAGAGAGTTCATCATGCACACCACAGTGTTCGAACCTCTCAAGGGTTCGTGGAGCCCTGAATCCAACAAATTCCTTTTTATGAGGTTTTCTACTAAACTTGGAAAAATTAAATTCATGAGACTCATCACCAAAGCTAACACCGACATTTTGTTTCTCACAATCTATTTTAGCATTAACGGTGTTCAAGAAAGGTCTACCAAAGATAATGGGACAAAAGTCATCTTGTGGGGAACCAAGAACAAGAAAATCAATAGGGTATTTTATTTTCCCACACAAGACTACAACATCTCTAACAATCCCAAGTGGTGTGATGGTGTCTCTATTAGCATGTTTGATAGTGACATATATGTCTTCTATTTCAGTGGGTGCTATATCATTCATAATTTCTTGATATAAGGTAAAAGGAATAGCACTCACGCTAGCACCTATGTCACATAAACCATGAAAACAGTGATCTCCTATTTTAAGTGAGACAACATGCATGACAACAACAGGTCTATGTTTATCTTTTTCATTGGCTTTGGCAATTCTAGCTGCTTCATCAGAGAAGTAAATAAGATGCCCATATATATTTTCAACCAGGAGATCCTTAACCATAGCAACACTAGGTTCTACCTTGATTTGTTCAGCTGGTTTAGGTGTTCTAATATAAATTTTATTGACCACAGTTGAAACTTTAGCTTGTTCCTTTATCCTAACAGGGAAAGGTGGTTTTTCAATATAAGCATTAGGAACAACTGGATCAACATTATAGATAATAGTTTCATATTTAGCTATTGCTGGTTCTTTAATTTCTTCTTTAATAGGTGGGTAATATGTGAACCACTTCTCCTTAGGGAGATCAACATGAGTAGCAAAAGATTCACAAAAAGGAGGCTACTATCTCAAAGTCAAGTCCATATTTACAGCTAAACTTTTTAAAGCATCGGTATTCATAAAAGATTTAACACAATCAAACTTAAGCTTAATACCCGACTCTTTACATTCGCCGAGTTCCCAATCTCCATAGTTGCGTTTAATTCTTTCCAAAAGATCCCACCGGAATTCAATAGTCTTCTTCATAAAGGAACTAGTACAAGAAGTATCAAGCATGGATCGATCATCATGAGAAAGCCAAGCATAAAAATTATGAATGATAATTTCCTTCGAGAGCTCATGATTGGGGCATGAATAACACATTGACTTAAGACTCCCCCAAGCTAGAGCGATACTTTCTCCTTCACGAGGCCAAGAATTATATATGTAATTCCGATCACGATGAACTAGATGCCTAGGATATTTTTTTGGTGAAACTCCAATTTCAATCGATTCCAATTCCAAGATCCAATATCATCGCATAGCCTATACCATGCCAATGATTTTCCCTTCAAAGATAAAGGGAAAACCTTCTTCTTAACTTCATCTCCGGGTAAACCTGCAAGCTTAAACAGTCCAGAAATTTCTTCTACATATATCAAGTGCATATCAGGATGTTCGGTTCCATCTCCTGCATAAGGATTAGCTAGTATTTGTTCTATCATACCCGAAGGAATTTCATATTCAATATTTTCAGTAGGTGCAGTGGGTTGAGGGGTGACTAATTGTGGTTCCAGTCGAGGTGAAGATACCCCGAACAAACCTCTCAAGGGATTGTTTTCCATAGTAAGAAGTGACAATAAATTTCAGCACATAGTAATTACTTTTCCTTACCAATTTCCACCTATCAAGAGCACTTCACTCCCCAGCAACGGCGCCAGAAAAGAGCCTTGATGACCCACAAGTACAGGGGATCAATTGTAGTCCTTTCGATAAGTAAGAGAGTCGAACCCAACGAGGAGCAGAAGGAAATGGCAAGTGGTCTTCAGCAAGGTAATGTCTGCAAGCACTGAAATTGTAAGTAACGAGTAGTTTTATAGCAAGATAATTTGTAACGAGCAAGTAACGATTATAGTAAAAAAAGGCAGAAGGGTAGCCCAATCCTTTTGAGGCAAAGGATAGGCCAAAACGGTCTCTTAGGATAAGCAAAGTGTTCTCTAGGGTACACGGGAATTTCATCTAGTCACTTTCATCATGTTGGTTTGATTTGTGTTCGTTACTTTGATAATTTGATATGTGGGTGAATCGGTGCTTAGGTGCTATTCTTACTTGAACAAACCTCCTACTTATGATTAACCCCCTCGCAAGCATCCGCAACTACGAGAAAAGTATTAAGAATAAATTCTAACCATAACATTAAACTTTTGGATCCAATCGGTCCCTTACGGAATATCGCATAAACTAGGGTTTAAGCTTATGTCACTCTCGCAACCCATCATATAATAACTACTCCCCAATGCATTCCCTTAGGCCAAAATATAGTGAAGTGTCATGTAGTCCACGTTCACATGACACCACTAAGGGAATCACAACATACATACAAACCAAATATCAAACACATATAAAATTCACATGATTACTTGCAATAAGATTTCTCCCGTGACCTCATGAACAAAAGTAACTACTCACAAATGATAATCATGCTCAAGATCAGAGGGGTATTAAATAGCATATTGGATCTGAACATATAATCTTCCACCAAATAAACCATATAGTAATCAACTACAAGACGTAATCAACACTACTAGTCACCCACAAGTACCAATCTATAGTTCCGGTACAAAGAATGAACTCAAGAGATGAACTAGGGTTTGAGAGGAGATGGTGATGTGGAAGATGTTGATGGAGATTTCCCTCCCCAAGATGGGAGAGTTGTTGGTGATGATGATGATGATGCTTTCCCCCTCTGGGAGGGAAGTTTCCCCGGCAGAATCGCTCCACCGGAGGGCAAAAGTGTTCCTGCCCAAGTTCCGCCTCGAGACGGCGGCGCTTCATCCTGAAAGTCCTCTTGTTATTTTCTTGGTCAAAATGACTTATATACCAGAAGATGGGCACTGGAGGTGGGTTGGGCTGAGCACAACCCACCAGGGCACGCCTGGGGGGCAGGCGCGCCCTGGTGTCTTGTGCTCACCAGGTGGACCCCCTCCAGTAGTTATTTGCTCCAATATTTCTTATTTATTCCATAAATATCCCGCCTGAAGTTTCATCTCATTTGGAGTTGTGTAGAATAGGTAGCCTAACATAGCTTTTTCAGGTCCAGATTTCCAGCTGCTGGAATTCTCCCTCTTTGTGTGAACCATGTATAATATGAGAGAAAAGGCAATAGAATTACTCGAAAAAGCATTATTATGCATAAAAACAGTATAGATAACAATAGGTAGACATGATGCAAAATGGACGTATCATGTACTTCTTGAATATTATCTTGGGGTGCCATGGGCATCCCCAAGCTTAGCCTTTTGCTAATCCTTATTCCTTCATTCATCATAAAGTTACCCAAAACTTGAAAACTTCAATCACACAAAAGTCAACAAAACCTCCGTGAGACCCGTTAGTATAAGATAGCAAATCACTACCATAACTACTGTTGCAAACCCATTCATATTTTATTTTTGCATTATATCTACTGTATTCCAATTATTCTATGGCAAAAGCTCTTCAAAGAAAACCATAGAATCATCAAAACAAGCACACAACACAAAGAAAACAGAATCTGTCAAAAACAGAATAGTCTATAGCAATCTAGAGATTTCGAATACTTTTGTAACTCCAAAAATTCTGAAAAATTTGGACAACATGAGAAATTTGTATGTTAATATTCTACAAAAATAATCAATATTTTTCTGGGCCAAAAGTTTATATTTTTCAGCAAGATCAAATCAACTATCACCCAACATGATCCCAAAGGCTTTACTTGGCACCAACACTAATTAAAACACAAAAACACAATCATAACAGTAGCACAATTGTGCAAACACTCAAGAATAGAAAGAAAAAGACACAAATAAATTTTATTCATTGGGTTGCCTCCCAACAAGCGCTATTGTTTTATGCCCCTAGCTAGGCATAATGCGAAGGATCAAGTATTGTCATCTTTGTTTCTAGATCCATATGATACCCTCATGATTGATTCATAAGGTGGCTTAATTCTAGTTCTAGGGAAGTGGTCCATACCCTTCCTTAGTGGAAATTGAAATTTAGTATTGCCTTCTTTCATATCAATCACGGCACCAATAGTATGTTAAAATGGTCTATCAAGAATAATTGGACAAGACGGATTGCAATCAATATCAAGAACAATAAAATCTATGGGAATATAATTCCTATTTGCCAGAATAAGAGCATCATTCATTCTTCCCATAGGTTTTTTAATAGTAGAATCCTCCTAGTGCATATTTAGAGAACACTCTTCAATATCGATAAGACCAAGCACATCACATAAAGATTTCAGAATTGTAGAAACACTAGCACCCAAGTCACATAAAGAAAAACACTCATAATTTTTAATCTTGACTTTGATAGTAGGTTCCCATTCATCATGCAATTTTCTAGGAATTGAAATCTCTAATTCCAACTTTTCTTACAAAGCTTTCATCATAGCATCAACAATATGTTTAGTAAAAGCTTTATTTTGTTCATAAGCATGGGGTGAATTTATCATGGATTACAACAAATAAATACAATCAATCAAAGAGCAACTATCATAATTGAAGTCTTTGTAATCGAAAAGAATGGGCACATGACTAGTTAAAGTTTTGACCTCTTCAAACCAACTTTTATCAATTTTCTCAACAAGATGTTCACCCTCCAAATTATCGGGATGCCTTCTAACTAAAGTTGACTCTTCTTCAGTCCCTTTATTATCAATCTTAATTTTACTAAACAAAGAATCAATAGAGGAAACACCAATCATTTTAAGATCTTCATCACTTTTATCTTCTAATGACATTCGTTTAGTGGCCATTTGATTTACTAGGGTAGCTTGTGCATCGGATATTTTACCTAGCAAACTTTCAGCAAAATCATACTTAGATTGGAGATTGCAAACTTCTCTACTAATATCATCAAGTTTCTTAGTTATAGCTTCCAACACAATAGAGTGTTCCTTAACTTCTTCGGTAAAATATTTATTGTGCTCAAATTGTGCAGTCATATATTCCTTAGTACTTTTCTCAATTTCAAGCAAAATATTGGGGTAAGGAACATCATAATATTTTCTTTGAGGCATCATGACTATGCAAACAAGGGTGCACACAGAAACAGATCTAATGAAAAAGGGTGAAAAAAGGAGGGCGAATAAAACGACAAATTTTTGTGAAGTGGGGGAGAGGAAAACGAGAGGAAAATGGAAAATAATGTAAATTGCAAGGAGATGAGATTTGTGATTAGGAACCTGGTAGATGTTGATGATGTATCCCCAGCAATGGCGCCAGAAATTCCTTTTGATGCGGCTTGAACTACGTCGGTATTTCCCCAAAGAGGAAGGGATGATGCAGTACATCAATGGTAGGTATTTCCCTCAGTGATGAGACCAAGGTTATCGAACCGGTAGGAGAACCACTGTAATGCCCCGGACACACCCGCCGGTCGTTGTTACTCCTGGCGGGATCTAGACTGGCCCCACAGATCAATACTAGTCTTTTCTGCGCACTTTGTCCTCACTCGTGCGCACCCGGGAGCAACTTCCCGGTCGGTCACCCATCCTGAAATTACTCCAAGCTGAGCACGCTTAACTTTGGAGTTCTGTCTAAATGGGATTCCGGAAAAGAAGGAATTCCTTATTGATATGAGTAGTCTATCATCCCTATTAAGCCAGGCTATCACATACACCCCTACTCAGAGGAACCGACGTCCTCGTCGGGCCACAGGAACGTTCCCTCTTAGCACATACGTTTGTGCATCCAGTCCGGTACATGTGCCATGTCGGGTGCCACGACGGGTCACAAACATCATGAACAATATGACCGTGCACCTATCCGCAAACATCTGTGTAACCGCGAGGGTCGTCTCTGATACCAACTTGTAACGCCCTGGACACACCCGCCGGTGGTCGTTACTCCTGGCGGGATCTAGACTAGCCCCTCAGATCAATACTAGTCTTTTCTGCACACTTTGTCCTCACTCGTGCGCACCCGGGAGCAACTTCCCGGTTGGTCACCCATCCTGAAATTACTCCAAGCTGAGCACGCTTAACTTTGGAGTTCTGTCCGAATGGGATTCCGGAAAAGAAGGAATTCCTTATTGATATGAGTAGTCTATCATCCCTATTAAGCCAGGCTATCACAACCATGCAACACTATGTGAACGACACCTACACACAAATAAAAAATACTCACAACCTGACGTATTAAAGGGGTTGTCAATCCCTTTCGGGTAACAATGCTAGAAATTGGCAAGTAGACGGGATAAAAATTGTAGTATATTGGATAAATAGATCTCGCGGGAACGCGGGATAAAATAAAAAATTTGCAGCAACATATTTTTGTATTAATATATCTGAAAATAAAATAAAATAAAAAAAGATCACAAAGGCAAATATAATAAAGAAGAGACCCCGGGGCCGTAGATTTCAATAGTGGCTTCTCTCGAGAAAAATAACAACGGGGCAAATAATCAGGACGATATCCAGGCAATGATTATTAGATAGGCATCACGTCCAAGATTAGTAGACCGACTCCTACCCGAAGGAAATATGCCCTAGAGGAAATAATAAAGTTTTTATTTTATATTTCCTTATATCATGATAAATGTTTATTATTCAGCTAGAATTGTATTAACCAGAAACTTAATAGATGTGTGGATACATAGACAAAACACTTTGTTCCTAGTAAGCCTCTACTAGACTAGCTCGTTAATCAAAGATGGTTAAGTTTCCTAACCATAGACATGTGTTGTCATTTGATGAATGGGATCACATCATTAGGAGAATGATGTGATGGACAAGACCCATCCATTAGCTTAGCATAATGAACTTTAAGTTTTATTGCTATTGCTTTCTTCATGACTTATACATATTCCTTTGACTATGAGATTATGCAACTCCCGAATACCGGAGGAATACCTTGTGTGCTATCAAAAGTCACAACATAACTGGGTGATCATAAATATGCTCTACAGGTATCTCCGAAGGTGCTTGTTGGGTTGGCATAGATCGAGATTAGGATTTGTCACTCTGAGTATTGGAGAGGTATCTCTGGGCCCTCTCGGTAATGCACATCATGATAAGCCTTGCAAGAAATGTGACTAATGAGTTAGTTGCGGGATGATGCATTACAAAATGAGTAAAGAGACTTTCTGGTAACGAGATTGAACTAGGTATAAAGATACCAACGATCGAATCTCGGGCAAGTAACATACCGATGACAAAGGGAATAGCGTATGTTGTCATTATGATACGACCGATAAAGAACTTCGTAGAATATGTGGGAACCAATATGAGCATCCAGGTTCCGCTATTGGTTATTGACCGGAGAGGTGTCTCGGTCATGTCTACATAGTTCTTGAACCCGTAGGGTCCGCATGCTTAATGTTATATGACGATTTTGTATTATATGAGTTATGTGATTTGGTGAACGAATGTTGTTCGGAGTCCCGGATGAGATCACAAACATGATGAGGAGTCTCGAAATGGTCGAAAGGTAAAGATTCATATATAGCACGATAGTATTTGGACACTGGAAGTGTTCCGGGGGTACCGGGTACGTATCAGGTCACCGGAAGGGGTTCCAGGCTACCCCCGACAAACTATATGGGCCTTATGGGACAAGAGGGGAAACACACCAGCCACAAAGGGGCTGGTGCACACCTCCCATATTGGCTGGCCTAATTGGAGAAGGAAAAAAATTGGAGAAGGAAATGGGAAGGAGGAAAGGAAAAAGGGAATAGGATTCCCCCTTCCCCCTCTTCCCTTCCTACTCCAAATAGGAATAGGAAAGGGGGAGGCTGAATTGGGAGGTGCCCAAGTAGGATTCCTCCTACTTGGGGCGCCCCTTGGCTGCCTATCCTCCCCTCCAACCTATATATATATGAGGGGGGGGGCACCGCTAGAGCACACATCAATTGTTCCAAGCCGTGTGCGGCGCCCCCCTCCACAGTTTATGCCTCTGGTCATATTCATGTAGTGCTTAGGCGAAGCCCTGCGCGGATCACTTCACCATCACCATCACCATGACGTCGTGCTGACGGAACTCTCCCTCGACACTTTGCTGGATCAAGAGTTCGAGGGACGTCATCAAGCTGAACGTGTGCAAAATTTGGAGATGCCATACGTTCGGTGCTTGATCGGTCGGAACGAGAAGAAGTTCGACTACATCAACCGCATTGTCAAACGCTTTCGCTTTCGGTGTACGAGCGTACATAGACACACTCTCCCCTTCTCGTTGCTATGCATCTCCTAGATAGATCTTGCGTGATCGTAGGATTTTTTTTTGAAATTGCATTCTACATTCCCCAAAAGTGGCATCCGAGCTAGGTCTATGCATAGATGATATGCACAAGTAGAGCACAAAGAGTTGTGGGCGATGATAGTCATAATGCTTACCACCAACGTCTTATTTTGATTCGGCGGTATTGTTGGATGAAGCGGCCCAGACCAACCTTACATGACCACGTTCATGAGACCGGTTCTACCGACAGACATGCAACTTCTTTTGCATAAAGGTGGCTGGCGGGTGTCTGTTTCTCCAACTTTAGTTGAATCAAATTTGACTACGGCTGGTCCTTGTTGAAGGTTAAAACAGCAAACTTGTCAAAACATCGTTGTGGTTTTAATGCGTAGGTAAGAACGGTTCTTACTAGAAGCCCGTAGTAGCCATGTAATACTTGCAACAACAAAATAGAGGACGTCTAACTTGTTTTTGTAGGGCATGTTGTGATGTGATATGGTCAAGACATGATGTGGGATACGTTATTGTTTGAGATGATCATGTTTTGTAAAAGTTATCGGCAACTGGCATGAGCCTTATGGTTGTCGCTTTATTGTATGAAATGCAAACGCCATGTAATTGCTTTACTTTATCACTATGCGTTAGCGATAGTTGTAGAAGCAATAGTTGGCGAGACGACAACGACACTACGTTGGGGATCAAGGTGCCAAGCCGGTGATGATGGAGATCATGATGGTGCTTTTGAGATGGAGATCAAAGGTACAAGATGATGATGGCCATATCATGTCACATATTTTGATTGCATGTGATGTTTATGCATCTTATTTTGTTTAGTACGGCGGTAGCATTATAAGATGATCTCTTACTAAAATTTCAAGGTATAAGTGTTCTCACTGAGTATGCACCATTGCGACAGTTCATCGTGCTGAGACACCACATGATGATCGGGTGTGATAAGCTCTACGTTAACATACAACGGGTGCAAGACAGTTTAGCACATGCGGAATACTCAGGTTAAACTTGACGAGCCTAGCATGTACATACATGGCCTGGGAACACTGGAGACCGAAAGGTCGAACGTGAATCATATAGTAGATATGATCAACATAAAGATGTTCACCATTGAAGACTACTCCATCTCACGTGATGATTAGACATGGTTTAGTTGATATGGATCACGTGATCATTTAGATGACTTGAGGGATGTCTATCTAAGTGGGAGTTCTTAAGTAATATGATTAATTGAACTCAATTTATCATGAACTTAGCCCTGATAGTATTTGCATATCTATGTTATAGATCAATAGCTCGCGTATAGCTCCCCTGTTTTATTTTTGATATGTTCCTAGAGAAAACTAAGTTGAAATATGATAGTAGAAATGATGTGGACTGGATCCGTGATCTGAGGATTATCCTCGTTGCTGCACAGAAGAATTATGTCCTTGATGCACCGCTAGGTGACAGACATATTGTAGGAGTAGATGCAGATGTTATGAATGTTTGACAAGCTCGGTATGATGACTACTTGATAGTTTAGTGCACCATGCTTTACAGCTTAGAACCGGGACTTCAAAAACGTTTTGAACACCACGGAGCATATAAGATGTTCCAAGAGTTGAAATTGGTATTTCAGACTCATGCCCATGTCGAGAGGTATGAGACCTCTGACAAGTACTTTGCCTACACGATGGAAGAGAATAGCTCAGCTAGTGAGCATGTGCTCAGAATGTCTGGGTACTACAATCACTTTAATCAAGTGGGAGTTAATCTTCCAGATAAGATAGTGATTGACAGAGTTCTCTAGTCACTATCACCAAGTTACTAGAACTTCGTGATGAACTATAATATGCAAGGGATGATGAAAACAATCCCCGAGCTCTTCGCGATACTGAAATCGGTGAAGGTAGAAATCAAGAAAAGCATCAAGTGTTGATGGTTGACAAGACCACTAGTTTCAAGAAAAAGGGCAAAGGAAAAGAAAGGGAACTTCAAGAAGAATGACAAGCAAGTTGCCACTCCCATGAAGAAGCCCAAAACTAGACCTAAGCCTAAAACTGAGTGCTTCTACTCCAAAGGGAATGGTCACTGGAAGCGAAACTATCCCAAGTATTTGGCGGATAAGAAGGATGGCAAAGTGAACAAAGATATATTTGATATACATGTTATTTACGTGTACTTTACTAGTATTCATAGTAACCTAGGATATTTGATACCAGTTTAGTTTCTAAGATTAGTAACTCGAAACAGGAGTTACAAAATGAACAGAGACTAGTTGAGGGTGAGGTAACGATGTGTGTTGGAAGTGATTCCAAGGTTGATAAGATCACCATCGCATACTCCCTCTACATTCGAGATTAGTGTTGAACCTAAATAAATGTTATTTGGTGTTTGTGTTGAGCATGAAAATGATTGGATCATGTTTATTGCAATATGGCTATTCATTTAAGTCAGATAATAATTGTTGTTCTGTTTACATGAATAAAACCTTCAATGGTCATACACTCAATGTGAATGGTTAATTGAATCTCGATCGTAGTGATACACATATTAATAATTGATGCCAAAAGATCCAAAGTTGATAATGATAGTGCAACATATTTGTGGCACTGCCGTTTAGGTCATATTGGTGTAAAGCGCATGAAGAAACTTCATGCAGATGGGCTTTTGGAATCACTTGATCATGAATCATTTGATACTTCCAAACCATGCCTCATGGGAAAGATGACTAAAACTCCGTTCTCTGAAACAATGGAGCGAGCTAATGACTTATTGGAAATAATACATACCAATGTATGCAGTCCGATGAGTGTTGAGGCTCGCGGCGAGTATCGCTATTTTTTGACCTTCACAGATGATTTGAGCAGATATGGGTATATCTACTTAATAAAACACAAGTCTGAAACATTTGAAAAGTTCAAAGAATTCCAGAGTGAAGTGGAGAATCATCATAACAAGAAAATGAAGTTTCTACGATCTGACCGGGGAGGTGAATATTTGAGTTACGAGTTTGGCCTTCATTTAAAACAATGTGGAATAGTTTCACAATTCATGCCACCTGGAACACCACAACGTAATGGTGTGTCCGTACATCGTAACCGTCTTTATTAGATATGGTGCGATCTATGATGTCTCTTACCGATTTACCACTATCGTTTTGGGGTTATGCATTAGAGACAGTTGCATTCACGTTAAATAGGGAACCATCTAAATCCGTTGAGACGACACCATATGAACTGTGGTTTGGCAAGAAACCTAATATGTCGTTTCTTAAAGTTTGGGGTTGCGATGCTTATGTGAAAAAGTTTGAAACTGATAAGCATGAACCAGAAACGGAGAGGTGCGTCTTCATAGGATACCCAAAAGAAACTGTTGGGTACACCTTCTATCATAGATCCGAAGGTAAGATCTTTGTTGCTAAGAATGGATCCTTTCTAGAGAAGGAGTTTCTCTTGAAAGAAGTGAGTGGGAGGAAAGTAGAACTTGATGAGGTAATTGTACCTTCTCTCGAATTGGAAAGTAACTCATCAGAGAAATCCATTCTCCTGATGCCTACACCGACCAGAGTGGAAGCTAACGATGATGATCATGAAACTTCAGATCAAGTTACTACTGGACCTCGTAGGTCGAACAGAGCACATTCCACACCAGAGTGGTACGGTAATCCTGTTCTGGAAGTAATGTTACTAGACCATGAAAAATCTACGAACTATGAAGAAGCTATGATGAGCCCAGATTCCGATAAATGGCTCGAGGCCATGAAATCTGAGATAGGATCCATGTATGAGAACAAAGTGTCGACTTTAGTGGACTTTCCGAATGATCAGCAAGCCATTGAGAATAAATGGATCTTCAAGAGGAAGACGGACACTGATGGTAGTGTTACTATCTACAAAGCTTGATTTTGTCGCAAAAGGTTTTTGACAAGTTCAAGCTATTGACTATGATGAGATTTTCTCACTCGCAGCGATGCTTAAGTCTGTCTGAATCATGTTAGCAATTGCCGCATTTTATGAAATCTAGCAAATGGATGTCAAGACTGCATTCCTTAATGGATTTCTTAAAGAATAGTTGTATATGATGCAACCAAAAGGTTTTGTCGATCCTAAATGTGCTAACAAAGTGTGCAAACCCCAGCGATCCATCTATGGTCTGGTGCAAGCATCTCGGAGTTGGAATATACGCTTTGATGAGGTGATCAAAGCATATGGTTTTATACAGACTTATGGTGAAGCCTGTATTTACAAGAAAGTGAGTGGGAGCCCTATAGCATTTCTAATATTATATGTGGATGCCATATTGTTGATCGGGAATGATATAGACTTTTTGGATAGCATAAAAGGATACTTGAATTTTTTCAATGAAAGACCTCGATGAAGTTGCTTATATATTGGGCATCAAGATCTATAGAGATAGAGATCAAGACGCTTGATAGGACTTTCACAAAGCACATACCTTGACAATATTTTGAAGGAGTTCAAAATGGATCAGTCAAAGAAAGGGTTCTTACATGTGTTACAAGGTGAAGTTGAGTAAGACTCAAAACTCGACCACAACAGAATATATAGAGAGAATGAAAGTCATTCCCTATGCTTCAGTCATAGGTTCTATAAAGTATGCCATGCTGTGTACCAAACCTATTGTGTGCCTTGCCATAAGTCTGGCAGGGAGGTACCAAATGTGATCCAGGAGTAGATCACTGGACAACGGTCAAAATTATCCTTAGAAGACTAAGGAAATATTTCTCGGTTATGGAGGTGATAAAGAGTTCATCGTAAAGAGTTATGTCGATGCAAGCTTTTACACCAATCCAGATGACTCTGAGTCTCAATCTGGATACATATTGAAAGTGGGAGCAATTAGCTAGAGTAGCTCCGTACAGAGCATTGTAGACATAGAAAATTTGCAACATACATACGGATCTGAATGTGGCAAATCCGTTGACTAAACTTCTATCACAAGCAAAACATGATCACACCTTAGTACTCTTTGGGTGTTGGTCACATGGCGATGTGAACTATGGGTGTTAATCACATAAAGATGTGAACTATTAGTGTTAAATCACATGGCGATGTGAACTAGATTATTGACTCTAGTGCAAGTGGGAGACTGAAGCAAATATGCCCTAGAGGCAATAATAAAGTTGTTATTTTATATTTCCTTATATCATCATAAATGTTTGTTATTCATGCTAGAATTGTATTAATCGAAAACTTAATACATGTGTGGAGACATAGACAAAACATTGTGTCCCTAGTAAGCCTCTACTAGACTAGCTCGTTAATCAAAGATGGTTAAGTTTCCTAACCATAGACATGTTGGAAATATGCCCTAGAGGCAATAATAAAAGCATTATTATTATATTTCCTTATTCATGATAATTTTCTTTATTCATGCTATAATTGTGTTATCCGGAAATCGTAATACATGTGTGAATAACAGACACCAACATGTCCCATGTAAGCCTCTAGTTGACTAGCTCGTTGATCAACGGATAGTCATGGTTTCCTGACTATGGACATTGGATGTCATTGATAACGAGATCACATCATTAGGAGAATGATGTGATGGACAAGACCCAATCCTAAACATAGCACAAGATCGTATAGTTCGTTTGCTAGAGTTTTCCAATGTCAAAGTATCTTTCCTTAGACCATGAGATCGTGTAACTCCCGGATACCGTAGGAGTGCTTTGGGTATACCAAACGTCACAACGTAACTGGGTGACTATAAAGGTAGACTACGGGTATCTCCGAAAGTGTCTGTTGGGTTAACATGGATCAAGACTGGGATTTGTCACTCCGTATGACGGAGAGGTATCACTGGGCCCACTCGGTAATGCATCATCATAATGAGCTCAAAGTGACCAAGTGTCTGGTCACAGGATCATGCATTACGGTACGAGTAAAGTGACTTGCCGGTAACGAGATTGAACGAGGTATTGGGATACCGACGATCGAATCTCAGGCAAGTAACATATCGATTGACAAAGGGAATTGCATACGGGGTTGATTGAATCCTCGACATCGTGGTTCATCCGATGAGATCATCGTGGAGCATGTGGGAGCCAACATGGGTATCCAGATCCCGCTGTTGGTTATTGACCGGAGAGTCGTCTCGGTCATGTCTGCTTGTCTCCCGAACCCGTAGGGTCTACACACTTAAGGTTCGGTGACGCTAGGGTTGTGAAGATATGTATATGCAGTAACCCGAATGTTGTTCGGAGTCCCGGATGAGATCCCGGACGCCACGAGGAGTTCCGGAATAGTCCGGAGGTAAAGAATTATATATAGGAAGTGCTGTTTCGGCCATCGGGACAAGTTTCGGGGTCACCGGTATTGTACCAGGACCACCGGAAGGGTCCCGGGGGTCCACCGGGTGGGGCCACCTATCCCGGGGGGCCCCATGGGCTGAAGTGGGAGGGAACCCAGCCCATAATGGGCTGGGGCGCCACCCCAAGGGCCCATGCGGCTAGGGTTGGGGGAAACCCTAAAGGGGGGCGCCCCCTTGCTTGGGGGGCAAGCCCCCCCACCCTAGGCCGCCGCCCCCCTAGTAGATGCCATCTACTAGGGCCGGCGCCCCCCCTGGCACCCCTATATATAGTGGGGGAGAGGAGGGACTTCATACCTCAGCCCCTGGCGCCTCCCTCTCTCCCCGTTACGTCTCTCCCTCGTAGTATAGGCGAAGCCCTGCTACTGTGACGCCTTGCATCCACCACCACGCCATCGTGCTGCTGGATCTTCATCAACCTCTCCTCTTCCCTTGCTGGATCAAGAAGGAGGAGACGTCTCCCGCTCCGTACGTGTGTTGAACGCGGAGGTGCCGTCCGTTCGGCGCTTGGTCATCGGTGATTTGGATCACGTCGTGTACGACTACATCATCACCGTTCTTTGAACGCTTCCGCACGCCATCTACAAAGGTATGTAGATGCATCCGATGGCTCGTTGCTAGATGAACTCCTAGATGGATCTTGGTGAAACGAGTAGGAAAATTTTTGTTTTCTGCAACGTTCCCCAACAGTGGCATCATGAGCTAGGTCTATGCGTAGTTCTTCTTGCGCGAGTAGAACACAATTTTATTGTGGGCGTAGATTTGTCAACTTTCTTGCCGTTACTAGTCTTTTCTTGCTTCAGCGGTATTGTGGGATGAAGCGGCCCGGACCAACCTTACACGTATGCTTACGTGAGACCGGTTCCACCGACTAACATGCACTAGTTGCATAAGGTGGCTGGCGGGTGTCTGTCTCTCCCACTTTAGTTGGAGCGGATTCGATGAACAGGGTCCTTATGAAGTGTAAATAGAAGTTGACAAATCACGTTGTGGCTTTAACGTAGGTAAGAAGACGTTCTTGCTAGAACCCTAATTCAGCCACGTAAAACCTGCAACAACAATTAGAGGACGTCTAACTTGTTTTTGCAGCAAGTGGTTTGTGATATGATATGGCCAAAGTTGTGATGAATGATGAATGATCTATATGTGATGTATGAGATGTTCATGCTATTGTAATAGGATTCACGACTTGCATGTCGATGAGTATGACAACCGGCAGGAGCCATAGGAGTTGTCTTTATTCTTTTATATGACCTGCGTGTCATTGAGAAACGCCATGTAAATTACTTTACTTTATTACTAAACGTGTTAGCCATAGTAGTAGAAGTAATAGTTGGCGAGCAACTTCATGGAGACACGATGATGGAGATCATGATGATGGAGATCATGGTGTCAAGCCGGTGACAAGATGATCATGGAGCCCCAAGATGGAGATCAAAGGAGCTATGTGATATTGGCCATATCATGTCACGTCTATTATTTGATTGCATGTGATGTTTATCATGTTTTTTGCATCTTGTTTACTTAGAACGACGGTAGTAAATAAGATGATCCCTCATAACAATTTCAAGAAGTGTTCTCCCCTAACTGTGCACCGTTGCTAAAGTTTGTCGTTTCTAAGAACGCCGTGATGATCGGGTGTGATGGATCCTTACGTTCACATACAACGGGTGTTGACGAGCCTAGCATGTACAGACATGGCCTCGGAACACATGCAAAACACTTAGGGTTAACTTGACGAGCCTAGCATGTACAGACATGGCCTCAGAACACAGAAGACCGAAAGGTCGAGCATGAGTCGTATAGAAGATACGATCAACATGAAGATGTTCACCGACGTTGACTAGTCCGTCTCACGTGATGATCGGACACGGTCTAGTTAACCCGGATCATGTAATACTTAGATGACTAGAGGGATGTCTAATCTAAGTGGGAGTTCATTAATAATTTGATTAGATGAACTTAATTATCATGAACTTAGTCTAAATATATTTTACACTATGTCTTGTAGATCAAATGGCCCACGTAGTCCTCAACTTCAACGCGTTCCTAGAGAAAACCAAGCTGAAAGACGATGGCAGCAACTATACGGACTGGGTCCGGAACCTGAGGATCATCCTCATAGCTGCCAAGAAAGATTATGTCCTACAAGCACCGCTAGGTGATCCACCCGTCCCACAGAACCAAGACGTTATGAACGCTTGGCAGACACGTGTTGACGACTACTCCCTCGTTCAGTGCGGCATGCTTTACAGCTTAGAGCCGGGGCTCCAAAAGCGTTTTGAGAGACATGGAGCATATGAGATGTTCGAAGAGCTGAAAATGGTTTTTCAAGCTCATGCCCGGATCGAGAGATATGAAGTCTCCGATAAGTTCTTCAGCTGTAAGATGGAGGAAAATAGTTCTGTCAGTGAGCACATACTCACTATGTCTGGGTTACATAACCGCTTGTCTCAGCTGGGAGTTAATCTCCCGGATGACGCGGTCATTGACAGAATCCTCCAGTCGCTTCCACCTAGCTACAAGAGCTTTGTGATGAACTTCAACATGCAGGGGATGCAAAAGACCATTCCTGAATTGTTCTCAATGCTGAAATCAGCGGAGGTAGAAGTCAAGAAGGAACATCAAGTGTTGATGGTCAATAAAACCACTAAGTTCAAGAAAGGCAAGGGTAAAAAGAACTCCAAGAAGGACGGCAAGGAAGTTGCCGCGCCCGGCAAGCAAGCTGCCGGGAAGAAGCCAAAGAATGGACCCAAGCCTGAGACAGAGTGCTTTTATTGCAAAGGGAAGGGTCACTGGAAACGGAACTGCCCCAAGTACTTAGCGGACAAGAAGGCCGGCAAAACGAAAGGTATATGTGATATACATGTAATTGATGTGTACCTTACCAGTACTCGTAGTGACTCCTGGGTATTTGATACCGGTGCCGTTGCTCATATTTGTAACTCACAGCAGGAGCTGCGGAATAAACGGAGACTGGCGAAGGATGAGGTGACGATGCGCGTCGGGAATGGTTCCAAGGTTGATGTGATCGCCGTCGGCACGCTGCCTCTACATTTACCTATGGGATTAGTTTTAAACCTCAATAACTGTTATTTAGTGCCAGCTTTGAGCATGAACATTGTATCGGGATCTCGTTTAATACGAGATGGCTACTCATTTAAATCTGAGAATAATGGTTGTTCCATTTATATGAGAGATATGTTTTATGGTCATGCTCCTATGGTAAATGGTTTATTCTTAATGAATCTCGAGCGTATTGCTACACATATTCATAGTGTGAGTACCAAAAGATGTAAGGTTGATAATGATAGTACCACATACTTGTGGCACTGCCGCCTTGGTCACATAGGTGTCAAACGCATGAAGAAGCTCCATACAGATGGACTTTTGGAGTCTCTTGATTATGAATCATTTGACACATGAGAACCATGCCTTATGGGTAAAATGACCAAGACTCCGTTCTCAGGAACAATGGAGCGAGCAACCAACTTATTGGAGATCATACATACTGATGTGTGCGGTCCAATGAGTGTTGAGGCTCGCGGTGGTTATCGTTATGTTCTCACCCTCACTGATGACTTGAGTAGATATGGGTATGTCTACTTAAATGAAATACAAGTCTGAAACCTTTGAAAAGTTCAAGGAATTTCAGAGTGAGGTTGAGAATCAACATGACAGGAAAATCAAGTTTCTACGATCAGATCGTGGAGGAGAATACTTGATTCACGAATTTGGCACACACTTAAGAAAATGTGGAATAGTTTCACAACTCACGCCGCCTGGAACACCTCAGCGTAACGGTGTGTCCGAACGTCGTAATCGCACTCTATTGGATATGGTGCGGTCTATGATGTCTCTTACCGATTTACCGCTATCTTTTTGGGGCTATGCTTTAGAGACTGCCGCATTCACTTTAAATAGGGCACCGTCGAAATCCGTTGAGACGACACCGTATGAATTATGGTTTGGGAAGAAACCTAAGTTGTCGTTTCTGAAAGTTTGGGGATGCGATGCTTATGTGAAGAAACTTCAACCTGAGAAGCTCGAACCCAAGTCGGAAAAATGCGTCTTCATAGGATACCCAAAGGAAACTATTGGGTACACCTTCTACCTCAGATCCGAAGGCAAGATCTTTGTTGCCAAGAATGGGTCCTTTCTAGAGAAAGAGTTTCTCTCGAAAGAAGTAAGTGGGAGGAAAGTAGAGCTTGATGAAGTATTACCTCTTGAACCGGTAAATGGCGCAACTCAAGAAAATGTTCCTGAGGTGCCTGCACCGACTAGAGAGGAAGTTAATAATAATGATCAAGATACTTCTGATCAAGCTCCTACTGAAATTCGAAGGTCCACAAGGACACGTTCCGCACCAGAGTGGTACGGCTACCCTGTCTTGGAAATCATGTTGTTAGACAACGGTGAACCTTCGAACTATGAAGAAGCGATGGCGGGCCCGGATTCCGAAAAATGGCTGGAAGCCATGAAATCCGAGATAGGACCCATGTATGAAAACGAAGTATGGACTTTGACTGACTTGCCCGTTGAACGGCGAGCCATAGAAAATAAATGGATCTTTAAGAGGAAGACTGACGCGGATGGTAATGTGACCATCTATAAAGCTAGGCTTGTCGCTAAGGGTTATCGACAAGTTCAAGGGGTTGACTACGATGAGACTTTCTCACCGGTAGCGAAGCTGAAGTTCGTCCGAATCATGTTAGCAATTGCCGCATTTTATGATTATGAAATTTGGCAAATGGACGTCAAAACGGCATTCCTTAATGGTTTCCTTAAGGAAGAATTGTATATGATGCAGCCGGAAGGTTTTGTCGATCCTAAGAATGCTGACAAGGTGTGCAAGCTCCAACGCTCGATTTATGGGCTGGTGCAAGCATCTCGGAGTTGGAACATTCGCTTTGATGAGATGATCAAAGCGTTTGGGTTTACGCAGACTTATGGAGAAGCCTGCGTTTACAAGAAAGTGAGTGGGAGCTCTGTAGCATTTCTCATATTATATGTAGATGACATACTATTGATGGGAAATGATATAGAACTCTTGGACAGCATCAAGTCCTACTTGAATAAGAGTTTTTCAATGAAGAACCTTGGAGAAGCTGCTTATATATTAGGCATCAAAATCTATAGAGATAGATCAAGACGCCTCATAGGTCTTTCACAAAGCACATACCTTGATAAGATATTGAAGAAGTTCAATATGGATCATTCTAAGAAGGGGTTCTTACCTGTGTTACAAGGTGTGAAATTGAGCTCAGCTCAATGTCCGACCACGGCAGAAGAAATAGAAGAGATGAGTGTCATCCCCTATGCCTCAGCCATAGGTTCTATTATGTATGCCATGCTGTGTACCAGACCTGATGTAAACCTTGCGTAAGTTTGGTAGGCAAATACCAAAGTAATCCCGGCAAGGAACACTGGACAGCGGTCAAGAATATCCTGAAGTACCTGAAAAGGACTAAGGAAATGTTTCTCGTTTATGGAGGTGACGAAGAGCTCGTCGTAAAGAGTTACGTCGACGCTAGCTTCGACACAGATCTGGATGACTCTAAGTCACAAACCGGATACGTGTATATGTTGAATGGTGGAGCAGTGAGCTGGTGCAGCTGCAAGCAGAGCGTCGTGGCGGGATCTACATGTGAAGCGGAGTACATGGCAGCCTCGGAGGCAGCACATGAAGCAATATGGGTGAAGGAGTTCATCACTGACCTAGGAGTCATACCCAATGCGTCGGGGCCAATCAAACTCTTTTGTGACAACACTGGAGCTATTGCACTTGCCAAGGAGCCCAGGTTTCACAAGAAGACAAGGCACATCAAGCGTCGCTTCAACTCCAGTCGTGAAAATGTTCAAAATGGAGACATAGAGATTTGTAAAGTACATACGGACCTGAATGTAGCAGATCCGTTGACTAAACCTCTCCCTAGGGCAAAACATGATCAACACCAGAATTCCATGGGTGTTCGATTCATCACAATGTAACTAGATTATTGACTCTAGTGCAAGTGGGAGACTGTTGGAAATATGCCCTAGAGGCAATAATAAAAGCATCATTATTATATTTCCTTATTCATGATAATTGTCTTTATTCATGCTATAATTGTGTTATCCGGAAATCGTAATACATGTGTGAATAACAAACACCAACATGTCCCTAGTAAGCCTCTAGTTGACTAGCTCGTTGATCAACGAATAGTCATGGTTTCCTGACTATGGACATTGGATGTCATTGATAACGAGATCACATCATTAGGAGAATGATGTGATGGACAAGACCCAATCCTAAACATAGCACAAGATCGTATAGTTCGTTTGCTAGAGTTTTCCAATGTCAAAGTATCTTTCCTTAGACCATGAGATCGTGTAACTCCCGGATACCGTAGGAGTGCTTTGGGTATACCAAACGTCACAACGTAACTGGGTGACTATAAAGGTAGACTACGGGTATCTCCGAAAGTGTCTGTTGGGTTAACATGGATCAAGACTGGGATTTGTCACTCCGTATGACGGAGAGGTATCACTGGGCCCACTCGGTAATGCATCATCATAATGAGCTCAAAGTGACCAAGTGTCTGGTCACAGGATCATGCATTACGGTACGAGTAAAGTGACTTGCCGGTAACGAGATTGAACGAGGTATTGGGATACCGACGATCGAATCTCAGGCAAGTAACATATCGATTGACAAAGGGAATTGCATACGGGGTTGATTGAATCCTCGACATCGTGGTTCATCCGATGAGATCATCGTGGAGCATGTGGGAGCCAACATGGGTATCCAGATCCCGCTGTTGGTTATTGACCGGAGAGTCATCTCGGTCATGTCTGCTTGTCTCCCGAACCCGTAGGGTCTACACACTTAAGGTTCGTTGACGCTAGGGTTGTGAAGATATGTATATGCAGTAACCCGAATGTTGTTCGAAGTCCCGGATGAGATCTCGGACGTCACGAGGAGTTCCGGAATAGTTCGGAGGTAAAGAATTATATATAGGAAGTGCTGTTTCGGCCATCGGGACAAGTTTCGGGGTCACCGGTATTGTACAGGGACCACCGGAAGGGTCCCGGGGGTCCACCGGGTGGGGCCACCTATCCCGGGGGGCCCCATGGGCTTAAGTGGGAGGGAACCCAGCCCATAGTGGGCTGGGGCGCCACCCCCCAAGGGCCCATGCGGCTAGGGTTGGGGAAACTCTAAAGGGGGGCGCCCCCTTGCTTGGGGGGCAAGCCCCCCCACCCTAGGCCGCCGCCCCCCCTAGTAGATGCCATCTACTAGGGCCGGCGCCCCCCCTGGCACCCCTATATATAGTGGGGGAGAGGAGGGACTTCATACCTCAGCCCCTGGCGCCTCCCTCTCTCCCCGTTACGTCTCTCCCTCATAGTATAAGCGAAGCCCTGCTACTGTGACGCCCTGCATCCACCACCACGCCGTCGTGCTGCTGGATCTTCATCAACCTCTCCTCTTCCCTTGCTGGATCAAGAAGGAGGAGACATCTCCCGTTCCGTACGTGTGTTGAACGCGGAGGTGCCGTCCGTTCGGCGCTTGGTCATCGGTGATTTGGAGCACGTCGTGTACGACTACATCATCACCGTTCTTTGAACGCTTCCGCACGCCATCTACAAAGGTATGTAGATGCATCCAATGGCTCGTTGCTAGATGAACTCCTAGATGGATCTTGGTGAAACGAGTAGGAAATTTTTTTGTTTTCTGCAACGTTCCCCAACAAGACATGTGTTGTCATTTGATGAACGAGATCACATCATTAGGAGAATGATGTGATAGACAAGACCCATCCATTAGCTTAGCATAATCATCGTTAAGTTTAATTGCTATTATTTTCTTCATGACTTATACATATTCCTTTGACTATGGGATTATGCAACTCCTGAATACCGGAGGAATACCTTGTGTGCTATCAAATGTCACAACGTAACTGGATGATCATAAAGATGCTCTACAGGTATCTCCGAATGTGTTTGTTGGGTTGGCATAGAACGAGATTAGGACTTCTCACTCCGAGTATCGGAGAGGTATCTCTGGGCCCTCTCGGTGATGTACATCGTGATAATCCTTGCAAGCAATGTGATTAATGAGTTAGTTGCGGAATGATGCATTACGGAATGAGTAAAGAGACTTTCCGGTAACGAGATTGAACTAGGTATAAAGATACCAACGATCGAATCTCGGGCAAGTAACATACCGATGACAAAGGGAATAACATATGTTGTCATTACGGCACGAACGATAAAGATATTCATAGAATATGTGGGAACCAATATGAGCATCCAGGTTCCGCTATTGGTTATTAATTGGAGAGATGTATCGGTCATGTCTACATAGTTCTCGAACCCATAGGGTCCGCACGCTTATCGTTCGATGACGATTTTGTATTGTATGAGTTATGTGATTTGGTGACCAAATGTTGTTCGGAGTCCCGGATGATATCACAGACATGAGGAGAAGTCTCAAAATGGTCGAGAGGTAAAGATTCATATATAGGACGGTAGTATTTGGACACTAGAAGTGTTCCGGGGGTACCGGGTACGTATCGCGTCACCGGAAGGGGTTCCAGGCTACCCCCGACGAACTAGATGGGCCTTATGGGCCAAGAGGGGAAACACACCAGCCACAAAGGGGCTGATGCGCCCCTCCCATATTGGCTGGCCTAATTGGAGAAGGATAGGGGGAGGAGGAAAGGAAAAAGGGAATAGGCTCCCCCCTTCCCCCTCTTCCCTTCCTACTCCGAATAGGAATAAGAAAGGGGGGAGGCCGAATTGGGAGGTGCCCAAGTAGGATTCCTCCTACTTGGGCGCCACTTTGGCTGCCTCTCCTCCCCTACAACCTATATATATGAGGGGGGGGCACCGCTAGAGCACACATCAATTTTTCCAAGCCATGTGCGGCGCCCCCTCCACAGTTTACGCCTCCGGTCATATTCATGTAGAGTTTAGGCGAAGCCCTGCGCGGATCACTTCACCATCACCATCACCACTTCGTCGTGCTGATGGAACTCTCCCTCGACACTTTGGTGGATGAAGAGATCCAGGGATGTCATCGAGCTGAACGTGTGCAGAACTCGGAGGTGCCGTACGTTCGGTGCTTGATCGGTCGGAACGAGAAGAAGTTCGACTACATCAACCGCATTGTCAAACGCTTCCGCTTTCGGTCTACGAGGGTACGTAGACACACTCTCCCCCTCTCGTTGCTATGCATCTCCTAGATAGATCTTGTGTGGGTGTAGGAATTTTTTTTTGAAATTGCATCCAACGTTTCCCAACACGACATGCATCTACTACTATTACTCCACACATCGACCGCTATCCAGCATGCATCTAGTGTATTGAGTTCATGGAAAAATAGAGTAATGTAATAAGAACGATGACATGATGTAGACAAGATCTATTTATGTAGAAGTAGACCCCATCTTGTTATCCTTAATAGCAACATACATATGTGTCGGTTCCCCTTGTGTTACTGGGATCAAGCACCGTAAGATCAAAACCATCACAAAGCAGCTCTTCCCATGGCAAGACAAATCGATCTAGTTGGCCTAACTAAACCAAAGATTCGATGAAGAAATACGAGGCTATAAGTAATCATGCATATAAGATATCAAAAGACTCAAATAACTTTCATGGATAAAAACATAGATCTGATCACAAACTCAAAGTTCATCAGATCCCAACAAACACACCACAAAAAGTGTTACATCAAATACATCTCCAAGAGACCATTGTATTGAGAATCAAAAGATAGAGGAAGCCATCTAGCTACTAGCTACAGACCCGTAGGTCTATAGAAGACTACTCACGCATCATCGGAGAGGCACCAATGAGGATGATGAACCCCTCCGTGATGGTGTTTAGATTGGATCTGTGGTTTCTGGAACTTGCGAGATGGAATTGATTTTCGTCGACCCCCCTAGGGTTTCTGGAATATTGGGGTAATTATAGAGCAAAGAGGCGGTGCGGGAGGCCACCGAGATGGGCACAACCCACTTGTGCGTGCATGGGGGCCTAGGCATGCCCTGGTGGGGTTGTGCCCCCCTTGGGGCACCCCAGGTGCTTCTCCGGCCCAATGGGTGTCTTCTGGTCCATAAAAATTACACAAAAAGTTTCGCTGCATTTGGACTCCGTTTGATATAGATTTTCTGCGATGTAAAAAACAAGCAGAAAAACAACAACTGACACTAGGCACTATGTCAATAGGTTAGTCCCAAAAAACGATATAATATGATTATAAAATGATTGCAAAACATCCAAGAATGATAATATAACATCATGGAACAATAAAAAATTATAGATACGTTGGAGACGTATCAGATTTTCCTTGTTACCAAATAAATAAAATGAAGTAGTTCAAATTAAAATACAGGAGTAGTTCGATGTTTATAAAATAAGTTAATTGAATAAACCTCAGAGTTCAAGAATAATATAAAAAGCAAAAAAGAGACACCTAGATGTCTATACAGATTTTCCCCATGGATTTCCTTGTTCCAAAATAAAACATAAAACCAAGAAGTACAAATTAAGAAAATAGAGCAGTTCGATATTTATAAAAACTCAGACTTTTCTCTTTACCAACGAATACAAGCAAGGAGCTCAAATTGAAATAGCAGAGAACTTCGACGCATAATAAAGAAGTCCTTTGGTTTCTAGGAAAAATAGAACTATGAAGTTTAATTTTAAAAAAATGATGCTTAGTTAAAACATATTTTTCTCTATGAATAAGACTAAGAAGTCCAAATTAAAATAATAGAGAAGTTCAAAGTATATAAAAAACTCATATTTTTTCTTGTTACTAAAGAATAAAAACAATAAGTTCAAATTAAAGTAAAGGAATGATACGTCTCCAACGTATATATATTTTTTGATTGTTCCATGCTGTTATATTATCAATCTTGGATGTTTTATAATCATTTTATAGTCATTTTATATCATTTTTTGGTACTAACCTATTGACATAGTGCCAAGTGCCAGTTGCTATTTTTCCCATGTTTTTTACATCGCTGAAAATCAATATCAAACGGAGTCCAAATGCCAAGAAACTTTACAGATAATTTTTATGGGCTAGAAGGAACACAACAGGCCCTAGCTGCACCTGGGGGTGCCCCAAGGGAGGCACAATCCACCAGGGCACGCCAGGAGGCCCAAGCGCACCCTAGTGGGTTGTGCCCACCTCGGGTGCCCCACGGACTGCCTCTTTGCTCTATAAATACCCCAACATTCCCATCCCTAGGGGAGTCAACGAAATATTGATCCACCCACCGCAGAGTCCAGAACCACCCGATCCAATCTAGACACTATCTTGGATGGGGTTCACAACTTCCATTGGTGCCTCTCCGATGATGCGTGAGTAGTTCTTTGTAGACCTTCGGGTCCGTAGTTAGTAGCTACATGGCTTCATCTCTCTCTCTCTTGATTCTCAATACAATGGTCTCTGGGAGATCCATATGATGTAACTCTTTTTGCGGTGTGTTTGTTGGGATCAATGAACTTTGAGTTTATGATCTGATCTATCTTTTTATATCCATGAAAGTATTTGAGTTTCTTTGATCTCTTTTATGAATGATCTTTTATAGCCTCGTATTTCTTCTCCGATATTTTGTTTTTTTGGACAACTTGATCGATTTATCTTGCAATGGGAAGAGGTACTTTGTAGTGGGTTCGATCTTACGGTGCTTGATCCCAGTGACAAAAGGGGAACCGACACATATGTATCATTGCTACTAAGGATAAAACGATGGGGTCTATCTCTACATAGATAGATCTTGTCTACATCATGTCATCATTCTTACTGCATTACTCCGTTTCTCCATGAACGTAGTACACTAGATGCATGCTGGATAGCGGTCAATGTGTGGAGTAATAGTAGTAGATGCAGGCAGGAGTCGGTCTACTAATCTTGGACGTGATGCCTATATAATGATCATTGCTTGGATATCGTCATGACTATTCGAAGTTCTATCAATTGCCCAACAGTAATTTGTTCACCCACCGCTTTGCTATTTTTCTCGAGAGAAGCCACCAGTGAAATCTACGGCCCCCGGGTCTCTTTCTCATATTATTTGCCTTTGCGATCTATTTTTATTTGATTTTATTTTAAGATCTATTTATCCAATGTATTACAACCTTTTTTCCCGCCACGCACAATTTCTGGCACCGTTACCCGAAAGGGATTGACAACCCCTTTAACATGTCGAGTTGCGAGGATTTGTTATCTGTGTGCAGGGGTTGTTTACGTTGTGTTGCTTGGTTCTCCTACTGGTTCGATAACCTTGGTTTCATATCTGAGGGAAATACCTACCGCCGCTGTGCTGCATCATCCCTTCCTCTTTGGGGAGATACTGACATAGCTTCAAGCGACATCAAAAGGAATTTCTGGCGCTGTTGCCGGGGAGGATCTTCAACATATACCAGGTTCCTAATCACAAATCTCATCTCCTCGCAATTTACATTATTTGTCATTTGCCTCTCGTTTTCCTCTCCCCCACTTCACAAAAATTGCCATTTTATTCGCCTCTCTTTTCCGTTCGCCATTTTCTTGCTAGATCTGTTTTTGTGTGCTCTCTTATTTGCGTAATCATGATGCCTCAAAGAAAATATTATGATGTTCCTTACCCCAATATTTTTCTTGAAATTGAGAAAAGTACTAAGGAATATATGACTACACAATTTGAGCATAATAAGTACTTCACCGAAGAACTTAAGGAGCACTCTGTTGTGCTCGATGCTATCACAAAACAACTTGATGATATTAGTAGAGAAGTTTGCAGTCTCCAACCTAAGTATGCTTTTGCTTAAAGTTTGCTAGGAAAAATATCCGATGCACAAGCTACCTTAGATCAAATGGCCACCAAACCAATATCATTAGAAGATAAACATGATGAAGATCTTAAAGTGATTGGTGTTTGTTCTATTGATTCCTTGTTTAGTAAAATTAATATTGATGAAAAAGGGACTGGAGAAGAGTCAACTTTAGGTAGAAGGTGTCCCAATATTTTGAAGGGTGAAAATCTTGTTGAGAAAATTGATAAAAGTGGGTTTGAAGAGGTCAAAAATTTAGCTAGTGTTGTGCCCAATCTTTTGGATTACAAAGACTTTAATTATGATAGTTGCTCTTTGATTGATTGTATTTCTTTGTTCCAATCCATGATAAATTCACCCCATTATTATGAATAAAATAAATATTTTACTAAACATATTTGTTGATGCTATGATGAAAGCTTTTGAAGAAAAATTGGAATTAGAAGTTTCAATTCCTAGAAAATTGCATGATGAATGGGAACCTACTATCAAAGTCAAGATTAAAAATTATGAGTGTTTTGCTTTGTGTAACTTTGGTGCTAGTGTTTCTACTATTCCGAAATCTTTATGTGATGTGCTTGGTCTTACCGATCTTCAATCATGTTATCTAAATTTGCACTTGGCGGATTCCACTATTAAAAAGCCTATGGGAAGAATTAATGATTTTCTTATTCTTGCAAATAGAAATTATGTGCCCATAGATTTTATTGTTCTTGATATTGATTGCAATCCGTCTTGTCCAATTATTGTTGGTAGACCGTTTTTACGCAATATTGGTGCCGTGACTGATACGAAAGAAGGAAATATTAAGTTCCAATTTCCCTTGAGAAAGGGTATGGAACACTTACCTAGAACAAGAATTAGGACACCATATGAATCAATCCTGAGGTCATCTTATGGATCTCGAACCAAAGATGACAAAACTTAGATCATTGCTTTATGCCTAACTAAGGGCGTAAAACTATAGCGCTTGTTGGGAGGCAACCCAATGAATAAAATTTATTTTTGCTTTTTGCTTCATGTTTTTGAGTGTTAGCACAATTATGCTACTGTTATGATTGTGATTTTTATGTTTCAATTAGTGTTTGTGCTAAGTAAAGCCTTTAGGATCTTCTTGGGAGATAGTTTTTTCATCTTGCTGAAAAACAAAAAATTTTGCGCTCACGAAAATAATTATCATTTTTTACCAGAGAGCGATAAAATACCCATTCCACATGCATTAGATCAATATACATATTTCTCAGGCCGTCCTAATTTTTGCAGAATTTTTGGAGTTACAGAAGTATTCGAAATTGTTAGATTGCTACAGACTGTTCTGTTTTGACACATTATGTTTTCTTTGTGTTGTGTGCTTATTTTGATGGCTCTATGGTTTTCTTTGATGCGTTTTTGCCATAGAAAAGTTGGAATACATTAGATATAATACAAGGAAAAAATATCAATTGGTTTGATACAATACTTATAGTTTTGATTTATTTTCTTATACTAACGGATCTCAAGAAGGTTTTGTTGAGTTTTGTGTAATTGAAGTTTCCAAGTTTTGGGTTATCTTACGATGGATGAAGGAATAAAGAGTAGAAGAGCCTAAGCTTGGGGATTCCCCGACATCCCAAGCTATTATCCAAAAATTAGCAACCAACTAAGCTTGGGGATGCCCCCGAGTGGCATCCCCTCTTTCTTCTAACGACCATCGGTATTTTACTCGAACTATATTTTTATTCGTCACATACTATGTGTTTTGCTTGGAGCGTCTTGTATGATATGAGTATTTTCTTGTTTTATTTTGTTTTTATGTCTTGATCCCTTGCCGGACACACCTATTTGAGAGAGCCAAAATTATGTCATGACTTGTTAGAATTGCTCTCTAT
Source organism: Triticum urartu (assembly GCF_003073215.2). Lineage (NCBI taxonomy): Eukaryota > Viridiplantae > Streptophyta > Magnoliopsida > Poales > Poaceae > Triticum > Triticum urartu. The sequence goes on along the minus strand of NC_053025.1, from coordinate 182,682,123 downwards.
GCTTCACTTAATTTTTTTATGAGCTATGGACTTGCTCTAGTGCTTCACTTATATATTTTTGAGCACGGTGTGCTTAGTATTTTTGAAGAAATGCTCTCTTGATTCATTTAGATTTATTTGAGAGTTAGTGAAATTTTCAAGAAATTCTCTCTTGCTTCACTTAAATTAATTTGAGAGAAAGAAATATTACGCTCATGATCTTCACTTATATTTGTTTGAGCTTGTCAAAAGCAACACATGAAAATTAGTTCCAAAGTGATAGATATCCAAGAAGGATATAATAAAAACTTTCATGAAGATCATTGGACAAAATAAACTTGATTCTTAGTAATAGTTTTGAGATATGATGATGTGATATGTGAGTCATCTTGATGAGTAATTATGATTTAGTAAGAATATTGGTGTTAAGGTTTTTGATTCCCTATGCAAGCATGAAAGTCGATAGTTATGCAATGAAATTATATGCTACTTATGGTGCATTATTCGGTGTTAATTATGCTTAATGCTTGCTTATGAGATTATTCGTTTCTTAGTTGGTCGCTTCCCAATCTTTTGCTAGCCTTCATTTTGCACTAAGTATGATCACTACTTGTGCATCCAAAAACCTTCAACCAGTTTTGCCACATGAGTCCACTATATCTACCTATATGCGGTATTCTTTTGTCGTTCTAAGCAAATTTGCATGTGCCATCTCTAATTTTCAAAAATAAACTTCTCTTTTGTGTGTTTGTTTCGCTCGCGGAGCGGTGAGGGGTGGCTAATATTTTCCTTGCTAGATGTGTTATTCTCAAGATGAGTGTTTATTCACTTGTCATTGCACGAGAGTAAGGTAAAGGTATTAGGGATGCCCAGTCCTGAAATGCAAAAAAAATGAATTTACTTTATGTTGTCAAATAATAAATTCCTTGGAAAGTGTTGGTATGGAGGGCACCCGTGGATACGGTTAGCCATGGAAAGTGAAAGTATGGTGGCAAAAGGAATAAAATTTATTTTCTGTTTGGGAACCTCCTATGATATATCTAAGCATGGAAAGTATTGGGAACTCTAAGTCGTTTTCGTTGGTGGGATGGATACACCTCCCAAAATGTTTTTATCTCCAAGTTTTTCGCTTTGAGCTCTAGCACATCTACAAATCCCTACTTCCCTATGCGAAGGGCCTATCTTTTACTTTATGCAATTTTTATTTTAAATTTGAGACTCCATCTTCTCTTATAAAAGCACGAACTAGGAGGCAATATGATCATACTTGAGTATTGGACATAGCTAATATGCGAGTGTGTTTCATGAATGGATCAATAGTTGAGCATGATGGGCTAGGGATAGCTTATTTTAGCGTTGATATTTTGAAAGACATGCTTGCTTGTTGATATGCTTGAGTATTTAAATTATCATGTCAAAGCTAGACTATTGCTTTGAACAATATAAAATTCCAAATGTCCATGCTATAAAGAAAGAAATATGACATGGCATGTTTGGCAGCATTCCACATAAAAAATCTGTTTTTATCACTACCCTACTTGAGGACGAGTAGGAGTTAAGCTTGGGGATGCTGATACGTCTCCAATGTATCTATAACTTTTGATTGTTCCATGCTGTTATATTATCAATCTTGGATGTTTTATAATCATTTTATATCATTTTCTGGTACTAACCTATTGACATAGTGCCAAGTACCAGATGTTGTTTTTTCCCATGTTTTTTACATCGCAGAAAATCAATATCAAACGGAGTCCAAATGCCATGAAACTTTAAGGAGAATTTTTATGGGCTAGAAGGAACACAACGGGCCCTGGCTGTGCCTGGGGGGTACCCCGAGGGAGGCACAACCCACTAGGGTGCGCCAGGAGGCCTAGGCGTGCCCTGGTGGGTTGTGCCCACCTCGGTGCCCACCAGACCGCCTCTGTGCTCTATAAATACCCCAATATTCCCAAACCCTAGGGGTGTCGACAAAATATTGATCCAGCCGACGCAGAGTCCAGAACCACTAGATCCAATCTAGACACCATCATGGATGGGGTTCACCACCTCCATTGGTGCCTCTCCGATGATGCATGAGTAGTTCTTTGTAGACCTTCGGGTCCGTAGTTAGTAGCTAGATGGCTTCGTCTCTCTCTCTCTCTCTCTCTTGATTCTCAATACAATGGTCGCTTGGAGATCCATATGATGTAACTCTTTTTGCGGTGTGTTTGTTGGGATCGATGAACTTTGAGTTCATGATCAGATCTATCTTTTTATATCCATCAAAGTATTTGAGTTTCTTTGATCTCTTTTATGCATGATCTCTTATAGCCTCGTATTTCTTCTTCGATATTTGGGTTTCGTTTGGCCAACTTGATCTATTTATCTTGTGATGGGAAGAGGTACTTTGTAGTGGGGTTGATCTTACGGTGCTTGATCCCAGTGACAGAAGGGGAACCGACACGTATGTATCGTTGCTACTAAGTATAAAACGATGGGGTCTATCTCTACATAGATAGATCTTGTCTACATCATGTCATCGTTCTTATTGCATTACTCCATTTCTCCGTCAACTTAATACACTAGATGCATGCTGGATAGCGATCGATGTGTGGAGTATTAGTAGTAGATGCAGGCAGGAGTCGGTCTACTAATCTTGGACGTGATGCCTATATAATTATCATTTCCTAGATATCGTCATGAGTATCGAAGTTCTATCAATTGCCCAACAGTAATTTGTTCACCCACCGCTTTGCTATTTTTCTCGAGAGAAGCCACTAGTGAAATCTACGACCCGGGGTCTCTTTCTCATATTATTTGCCTTTGCAATCTATTTTTATTTGCTTTTATTTTCAGATCTATTAATCCAAAAATCCAAAAATACATAGCTACACTTTATTTTATTTGCAATCTATTTATCCAATCTATTACAACCTTTTCCCCGTCACGCACAATTTCTGGCACTGTTACTCGAAAGGGACTGACAACCCCTTTAACACGTTGGGTTGCAAGGATTTGTTATCTGTGTGCAGGGGCTGTTTACATTGTGTTTCTTGGTTCTCCTACTGGTTCGATAACCTTGGTTTCATATCTGAGGGAAATACCTACCGCCGTTGTGATGCATCATGCCTTCCTCTTTGGGGAAATACAGACGTAGCTTCAAGCGACATCAAGGAACAACTAAAAAAGTTTAAAAACATGTTCCCTATATTTAAAAAACTAGAAGTTGAAACTAAAACAATGAAGTGGTTCGATGTTTATTTAAATATCTAGGATTTTACCTTTAAAAAAACTGATATATCCGCTGTTATTAAAGAATCAACCATGAAGTTCAAATTGGAAAAAAGTGAAACTCGATGTTTATTTAAAAATCAAAATCAATTCTTTATTCAAAAATAAAAATGTGAAGTTCAAATTAAAATAACATGGAAGTTCAAACTATATTAAAACCTAGGATTTACAAGTTCAAATAAAAACAATGTCATTTTTAAAAAAACTCAAATTTTTCTCGTTACTCAAGAATAAAACCAAGAAGTTCAATTTTAAAAGGCGCAGTAGTTTGATATTTATTTAAACACTCAGTTTTTTCCGGTTACTAAAGAATAAGACCAATAAGTTCTATTTGAACTAATGAAGAAGTTCGATGTTTCTAGCAAACCTTCAATTTTCACATTTCTAATAAACACAAAGAAGTACAAATAAAAAATTAGAGTGGTTCAACGTCTATAAAAACTCAGATTTTTCCCGTTACTAAAGTGAAAATAGAGAGAAAATTCAAAGTGATGATAGCCAGAAGTTCACATACTGCATGGTGTGTGTTTCATACGAGGAAAAAAGAACAAAAAACCAATGTCTAATTTTTTTGTTCCTAGAAGTTCATGTGCTCTGCCCTCAGAAGTTCAAAATTCTTGAGGGGGAGTGACGACCCACAAGTGTAGAGGATCTATCGTAGTCCTTTCGATAAGTAAGAGTGTCGAACCCAACGAGGAGCAGAAGGAAATGATAAGTGGTTTTCAGCAAGGTATTCTCTGCAAGCACTGAAATTATATGTAACAGATAGTTTTGTGATAAGATAATTGGTAAAGAGCAACAAGTAACAAAAGTAAATAAAGTGTAGCAAGGTGGCCCAATCCTTTTTGTGGCAAAGGGCAAGCCTGGACAAACTCTTATATGATGTAAAGCCCTCCCGAGGACACATGGGAATATCGTCAAGCTAGTTTTCATCACATTCATATGATTCGCGTTCCGTACTTTGATAATTTGGTATGTGGGTGGACCGGTGCTTGGGTACTGCCCTTACTTGGACAAGCATCCCACTTATAATTAACCTCTATTGCAAGCATCCGCAACTACAACAAAAGTATTAAGGTAAACCTAACCATAGCATGAAACATATGGCTCCAAATCAACCCCTTACGAAGCAATGCATAAACTAGGGTTTAAGCTTCTGTCACTCTAGCAAACCATCATCTACTTATTACTTCCCAATGCCTTCCTCTAGGCCCAAATAATGGTGAAGTGTCATGTAGTCGACGTTCACATAACACCACCAGAGGAGAGACAACATACATCTTATCAAAATATCGAACGAATACCAAATTCACATGACTACTAATAGCAAGACTTCTCCCATGTCCTCAGGAACAAACGTAACTACTCACAAAGCATATTCATGTTCATAATCAGAGGGGTATTAATATGCATATAGGATCTGAACATATGATCTTCCACCAAATAAACCAACTAGCATCAACTACAAGGAGTAATTAACACTACTAGCAACCCACAGGTACCAATCCCAGACTTAGAGACAAGAATTGGATACAAGAGATGAACTAGGGTTTGAGAGGAGATGGTACTAGTGAAGATGTTGATGGAGATTGACCCCCTCCCGATGAGAGGATCGTTGGTGATGACGATGGCGATGATTTCCCCCTCCCGGAGGGAAGTTTCCTCGGCAGAACAGCTCCGCCGGAGCCCTAGATTGGTTCCGCCAAGGTTCCGCCTCGTGGCGGCGGAGTCTCGTCCGGAAAGATGGCTTATGATTTTTTTCCTCACCGAAAGACTTCATATAGCAGAAGATGGACATCGGAGGGCCACCAGGGGGCCCACGAGGTAGGGGGCGCGCCCAGGGGGGTAGGGCGCGCCCCCCACCCTCGTGGGCAGGGTGTGGCCCCCCTGGTGAACTTCTTGCGCTCAGTATTTTTTATATATTCTGAAAATGACTTCCGTGAAGTTTCAGGACTTTTGGAGCTGTGCAGAATAGGTCTCTAATATTTGCTCCTTTTCCAGCACAGAATCCCAGGTGCCGGCTTTCTCCCTCTTTGTGTAAACCTTGTAAAATAAGAGAGAATAGGCATAAGTATTGTGACATAATGTGTAACAACAGCCCATAATACAATAAATATCGATATAAAAGCATGATGCAAAATGGACGTATCAACTCCCCCAAGCTTAGACCTCGCTTGTCCTCAAGCGGAAGCCGAAATCGAAAAATATGTCCACATGTTTAGAGATAGAGGTGTCGATAAAAATAAAATACGGACATGAGGGCATCATGATCATTCTTAGAACAACAACTTATATAATTCTTGTCATATGATCTCTTATGCTAGAGTAACAATTCAATAACAATTTCAAGTATGAATCATAAACTTCATTGAAAACTAACAAACTATAATCTCAGTCATTGGAGCAATTGCAATTTATCATAACATAGGAAAGAGTCAGTATAAGAGCTTTTCAGCAAGTCCACATACTCAACTATCATATAGTCTTTCACAATTGCTAACACTCACGCAATACTTATGGGTATGGAGTTTTAATCGGACACAGAGAAAGATAGGGGCTTATAGTTTTGCCTCCCAACGTTTTATCTCAAGGGTAATGTCAACAATAATAGTTCATGAAAACTCACATCCAATTAGCCATATATACCAGGATCTTTCCAACATGATGTGCTTGCCAAAAGATAAAATTTAAAAAGGAAGGGTGAAGATCACCATGACTCTTATGTAAGGTAGAAGATGAAAGTAAAAGATAGGCCCTTCGCAGAGGGAAGCAGAGGTTGTCATGCGCTTTTATGGATGGATGCACAAAATCTTAATGTGCAAGAACGTCACTTTATATTGCCACTTGTGATATGGACCTTTATTATGCAGTCCGTCGCTTTTATTTCTTCCATATCACACGATCGTATAAAGCTTAGTTTCTCCCACACTAATAAGTCATACATATTTAGAGAGCAATTTTTATTGCTTGCACCGATGACAACTTACTTGGAGGATCTTACTCAATCCATAGGTAGATATGGTGGACTCTCATGGCAAAACTGGTTTAAGGGTGTTTGGAAGCACAAGTAGTATCTCTAATTGGTGCAAAGAATTGGCTAGCATGAGAGGGAAAGGCAAGATCAACCATGTTGGATGATCCATGACAATATAATTTATCTCAGATGTAAGAAAACATAACCCATTATGTTGTCTTCCTTGTCCAACGTCAACTCTTTAGCATGTCATATTTTAATGAGTGCTCACAATCATAAAAGATGTCCAAGATAGTATATTTATATGTGAAGACCTCTCTTTCTTTATTACTTATTATTAATTGCAATGATGACCAAAACTATGTTTGTCAACTCTCAAAAACTTTTATTCATCATACTCTTTCTATGTGAGCTCATTACTCTCTATAAGATCCATATGATCTCTTTTATTTCCTTTTTATATTCTTTCTCTTTTCTTTTATTCACTCAAGATCATGGCAAACACAATCAAGCCCTTGACTCAACACTAATCTTTATTATATATAGCTCACAGACTCGGTTACATAGAAGGATCATAAAGCAAAACTCACAACTAGATCATAGTAAAAAGCTTTTATTCTACTAGATCAAGATATTATCAAAAGGATCGAACTAAGAAAAACAGTAAAGATAAAAGTGATGGTGATACGATACCGGGGCACTCCCCCAAGCTTGGCAGTTGCCAAGGGGAGTGCCCATACCCATGTGATTATATCTCCTTTGTTGGTGAAGAAGTTGATGGTTTTGTTCATGGCTTAGGCTTGTCGTCCTTCTTCCAAGGCATAGGCTCACCATCATAGAAGGATGATCGAGTCTCCTGAAACCTCAAATATGCAGCCAAACTCATCCTCTTGAATCTATATTCATACTCACAGTTTTGATTTTGCAGGTCATAGATCTGGGCTTGGAGGTGCTCGATTTTCTCATGAAGCTTGAAGATGGCCTCCCCAATGTCCTTGACGTCCATCTTGTGGTTGTTGGTGAACTCCATGATCATAATGTGATTGGAATCGAGTCCACGCTCCACCATCTCCTGACACTTGAAAACTTCTTGCTCCAATGCCTCGAGCCTTGCCTCCGTGCTTCCGGTCTTCCTTGGTCCCTCGACATCGCGGATGTGCAATAACCCCTCACGCATCTCAATGGTTTGAGGGTGTTGCAGCACTTCCACGAGGTAGGGGTTGATGACCTTCTCGAAGAACTGGTCCTTGGGGGCACTTAAGACGATATGACGACCTGGATCTGTCAGAAAAACAGCTCGAAACAAAGACAAGATATTTTTGCATGATACGGTGGTCAAAACCTTCGGGAGGTTATATAATGAATTTTTACTGACCAAAATATGTGACGTGTAAGAAAACGGAGTCCGGAGAGCACACGAGGTGCCCACGAGGTAGGGGGGCGCGCCCAGGGGGGTAGGGCACGCCCTCCACCCTCGTGGAGCCCCCGTGTCCTTCCCGGACTGATTCTTATTTTTCTATTTTTCTAAATATTCCAAAACGGAAGAAAATTGCCATTAGAACTGTTTTGGAGTCGGTTTACTTACCGTACCACATACCTATTTCTTTCGGAGTATGAAATGTTCCGGAAAGTGTTCCTTATGTATTCCTCCAGGGTTACAGTTTCAATAACATTGGTTTCAACATTTATAGGATTACCTGAGATATAATGTTTAATTCTTTGACCGTTCACCACCTTCGGATTTGTGCCTTCGAAGTTATTGATTTTTATGGCACCGAAAGGATAGACCTCCTCGATAACGTAAGGACCTTCCCATTTAGAGAGAAGTTTTCTTGCAAAAAAATCTTAAACGAGAGTTGTATAGCAATACATAATCACCTACATTAAACTCATGCTTTTGTATTCTTTTGTCATGCCATCTTTTAACCTTTTCTTTAAACAATTTGGCATTCTCATAGGCTTGGGTTCTCCATTCATCAAGCGAGCGAATGTCAAATAACCTCTTCTCACCGGCAAGTTTGAAATCATAATTGAGCTCTTTAATAGCCCAATAAGGCTTATGTTCTAGTTCGAGAGGTAAGTGACATGCTTTTCCATAAACCATTTTATACGGAGACATACCCATAGGATTTTTATATACAGTTCTATAAGCCCATAATGCATCATCAAGTTTCTTGGACCAATTCTTTCTAGATCTATTAACAGGCTTTTACAAAATTAATTTGAGTTCTCTGTTGCTCAATTCTACTTGACCACTAGACTGTGGGTGATAAGGAGATGCAATTCTATGATTAACATCATATTTAGCAAGCATTTTACGGAAAGCACCATGAATAAAATGTGAACCACCATCAGTCATTAAATATCTAGGGACTCCAAACCTCGGAAAAATAACTTCTTTAATAGAGGTGTTATGATCAGCACTACTAGTTGGAATAGCTTCTACCCACTTAGTAACGTAATCAACAGCAACTAAAATATGTGTATATCCATTAGAGGCAGGAAAAGGTTCCATATAATCAAAGCCCCAAACATCAAATGGTTCAATAACAAGTGAATAATTCATAGGCATTTCTTGACGTCTACTAATATTACCAATTCTTTGACATTCATCACAAGACAAGACAAACTTACGGGCATCCTTAAAGAGAGTAGGCCAATAAAAACCAAATTGCAATACCTTGTGTGCAGTTCTATCTCCAGCATGGTGTCCTCCATAAGCCTCAGAGTGACACTTGCGTAGGATCTGTTCCTATTCATGCTCAGGTACACAACGTTTAATAACACCATATTATAAAGATGTGGGTCATCCCAAAAGTAATGTCTCAAATCATAGAAGAACTTTTTCTTTTGCTGGTATGTGAAACTAGGTGGTATAAATTTAGCAACAATATAATTAGCATAATCAGCATACCATGGAGTAGTACGAGAACCATTTATGACATTTAATTGTTCATCAGGAAAGCTATCATCAATAGGTAGTGGGTCATCAAGAACATTCTCTAGCCTAGACAAGTTGTCTGCAACGGGGTTCTCAGCTCCCTTTCTATCAATAATATGCAAATCAAATTCTTGTAGCAAGAGAACCCACCTAATAAGTCTTGGTTTAGCATCTTTATTTTCCATAAGATATTTAATAGCAGCATGATCCGTATGAATAGTTACTTTAGAATCAACAATATAAGGTCTAAACTTATCACAAGCAAATACAACTGCTAAGAATTCTTTTTCAGTAGTAGCATAATTTCTCTGAGCATTGTCTAGAGTTTTACTAGCATATTGAATACCATTTAATTTCTTATCAACTCTTTGCCCTAGAACATCACCTACAACATAATCACTAGCATCACACATAATTTCAAAGGGTAAATTCCAATCAGGTGGCTGAAGAATAGGTGCAGAGAGCAATGCTTTCTTAAGTATTTCAAATGCTTCTACGCAATCATCATAAAAACAAATGGTATATCTTTTTGTAATAAATTAGTTAGAGGCCGAGAAATTTTTGAGAAGTCCTTAATGAACCTCCTATAAAAACCGGTGTGACCAAGGAAACTTCTTATACCTTTGATGTCCTTGGGACATGGCATCTTTTCAATAGCATCAACCTTAGCTTTATCAACTTCAATACCTCTTTTAGAAACTTTATGCCCCAAGACTACCTTCATTAACCATAAAGTGGCACTTCTCCCAATTCAAGACAAGGTTAGTTTCTTCACATCTCTGCAAAACTCAATCAAGGTTGCTTAAGCAATCATCAAAAGAGGATCCATAGACGGAGAAATCGTCCATGAAAACCTCACAAATCTTTTCACAAAAGTCAGAGAATATAGCCATCATGCATCTTTGAAAGGTAGCAGGTGCATTACATAAACCAAAAGGCATATGTCTATAAGCAAAAGTACCAAAAGGGAAAGTAAAAGTAGTCTTTGATTGATCATCAGCTGACACAGGTATTTGAGAGAAACCAGAATAACCATCCAGAAAGCAAAAATGTGTATGTTTGGATAATATTTCTAGCATTTGATCAATAAAAGGTAAGGGGTAATGATCTTTTTTAGTAGCCTTATTTAATTTGCAGAAATCAATTACCATCCTATAACCTGTAATAATTCTTTGCGAAATCAATTCATCTTTATCATTAGGAACGACAGTAATACCTCCCTTTTTAGGGACACAATGGACATGACTTACCCACTGACTATCAGCAATTGGATAAATTATACATGCCTCAATGAGCTTTAGTATTTCCTTTCTTACCACTTCTTTCATCTTAGGATTCAGCCGTCGTTGGTGATCACGAACTGGTTTGGCATCTTTCTCCAAATTTATTCTGTGTTGACATAGTGTGGGACTAATGCCCTTAAGATCATCGAGAGTATATCCAATAGCAGCACGGTGCTTCTTTAGAATCTCTCTTCTTCATGCTCTGAAAGGTTAGCACTAATACTAATAGGATATATCTTCTTTTCATCAAGATAAACATATTTAAGAGTATCAGGTAATGGTTTAAGCTCAAACACGGGATCACCCTTGGGTGGAGGAGGATCCCCTAGGATTTCAACAGGCAAATTGTGTTTCAGGATGGGTTCCTGTTTAAAGAATACTTCATCTATTTCCCTTCTTTCATTCATAAACATATACTTTTCATGGTCTAGCAAATATTGTTCTAAAGGATCGCTAGGAGGCACGACAATAGAAGCAAGACCAATAATTTCATCTTTACTAGGCAATTCCTCTTCACGGTGTTGTCTACGAAATTTAGAAAAGTTGAACTCGTGAGACATATCACCTAAACCAATAGTAATAACATCCTTGTTGCAGTCTATCTTAGCATTAACAGTTCTTAAGAAGGGTCTACCAAATATAATGGGACAAAAGCTATCTTGTGGGGAACCAAGAACAAGAAAATCAGCAAGATATTTAGTTTTCCCACACAAGACTTCAACATCTCTAGCAATTCCCATTGGTGAAATAGTATCTCTATTGGCAAGTTTAATTGTGACATCAATATCTTCTAACTCAACAGGTGCAATATCATGCATAATTTCTCTATATAGGTGAATAGGTATTGCACTAGCACTGGCACCCATATCACATAAGCCATGATAACAATGATCTCCTATTTTAACAGAAATAACAGGCACGCCTACCACAGGTCTAGGTTTATCTTTAGCACAAGGTTTAGCAATTCTAGCAGTTTCATCACAGAAATAAATAACATGCCCATCAATATTATCAGACAACAGATCTTTAACAATAGCAATATTAGGTTCAACTTTAACTTGCTCAGGAGGTGTATAAGTTCTAATATTGCTTTTACGAACCACAATTGAAGCTTTAGCATGATCCTTTATCCTAACAGGGAAAGGTGGTTTCTCAACATAAGAAGTAGGAACAATATGATCATTATAAGTGATAGTCTTTTCTTCAACTTTAATAGGTGCAACTACTTTTACTTCTATGGGAGGATGATATTTATACCACTTCTCCCTTAGGGAGATCGATATGAGCAGCAAAAGATTCACAGAAAGAGGCTACTATCTCAGAGTCAAGTCCATATTTAGTGCTAAATTTACGGAAAACATCGGTATCCATAAAAGATTTAACACAATCAAACTTAGGTGTCATACCTGACTCCTTTACCTTCGTCGAGGTCCCAATCTTCAGAGTTGCATTTAATTCTATCCAATAAATTCCATCTGAATTCAATAGTCTTCATCATAAAAGAGCCAGCACAAGAAGTATCGAGCATGGTGCGATTGTTATCAGAAAGCCGAGCATATAAATTTTGAATAATCATTTCTCTTGAGAGCTCATGATTGGGGCATGAATATAACATTGATTTAAGCCTCCCCCAAGCTTGAGCGATGCTTTCTCCTTCGCGGCCAGAAATTATATATATAATTGCGATCACGATGAACAAGATGCATAGGATAAAACTTCTGATGAAATTCCAATTTCAATCGTTTGTAGTTCCATGACCCCGTATCATCACATAGCCTATACCATGTCAATGCATCTTCCCTTCAAAGATAAAGGGAAGACCTTCTTCTTAATAACATCTCCGGGTACACCTGCAAGCTTAAATAATCCACAAACTTCATCCACATATATTAGGTGCTCATCGAGGATGCTTGTTCTCTCCTGCAAAAGGATTAGCTAGCAGTTTTTCTATCATACCCGAAGGAATTTCAAAGCAGATATTTTTTTCAGTAGGTTCAGTAGGTTGAGGAGCAAACTCTTTTTCTACTGGTCGGGTGAAGATACCCCGAACAAGCCCCTCAGAGGATTACTTTCCATAGTAACAAGTGACAGTAAATTTCAGCACACTATATAAATTTTTCCTTACCAAATTCCACCTACCAAAGGCGCTTCACTCCCCGGAAACGGCGCCAGAAAAGAGTCTTCATGACCCACAAGTATAGGAGATCTATCATAGTCCTTTCAATAAGTAAGAGTGTCGAACTCAATGAGGAGCAGAAGGAAATGATAAGCGGTTTTCAGCAACGTCTTCTCTGCAAGCACTGAAATTATAGGTAACAGGTAGTTTTGTGATAAGATAATTTGTAACGAGTAACAAGTAACAAAAGTAAATAAAGTGCAGCAAGGTGGCCCAATCCTCTTTGTAGCAAAGGACAAGCCTAGACAAATTCTTATATAGAGAAAAGCGCTCCCGAGGACACATGGGAATTATCGTCAAGCTAGGTTTCGTCACGATCATATGATTCGCGTTCGGTACTTTGATAATCTGATATGTGAGTGGACCGGTGCTTGGGTGCTGTCCTTACTTGGACAAGAATCCCACTTATGATTAACCTCTATTGCAAGCATCCGCAACTACAACAAAAGTATTAAGGTAAACCTAACCATAGCATGAAACATATGGATCCAAATCAGCCCCTTACGAAGCAACGCATAAACTAGGGTTTAAGCTTCTGTCACTCTAGCAACCCATCATCTACTTATTACTTCCCAATGCCTTCCTCTAGGCCCAAATAATGGTGAAGTGTCATGTAGTCGACGTTCACATAACACCACTAGAGAAGAGACAACATACATCTCATCAAAATATCGAAAGAATACCAAATTCACATGACTACTAATAACAAGACTTTTCCCATGTCCTCAGGAACAAACGTAACTACTCATAAAGCATATTCATGTTCATAATCATAGGAGTATTAATATGCATATAGGATCTGAACATATGATCTTCCACCAAATAAACCAACTAGCATGAACTACAAGGAGTAATTAACACTACTAGCAACCCACAGGTACCAATCCCAGACTTGGAGACAAGAATTGGATACAAGAGATGAACTAGGGTTTGAGAGGAGATGGTGCTGGTGAAGATGTTGATGGAGATTGACCCCCTCCCGATGAGAGGATCGTTGGTGATGACGATGGCGTTGATTTTTCCCTCCCGGAGGGAAGTTTCCCCGGCAGAACAGCTCTGCCAGAGCCCTAGATTGGTTCCGCCAAGGTTCCGCCTTGTGGCAGTGAGTCTCGTCCCGAAAGCTTGCTTATGATTTTTTCCTCAATGAAAGACTCCATATAGCAGAAGATGGGCATCGGAGGGCCACCAGGGGACCCACAGGTAGGGGGCATGCCCAGGGGTAGGGTATGCCCCCAACCCTCGTGGGCAGGGTGTGGCCCCCCTCTGGAACTTCTTGCACTCATTATTTTTATATATTCTGAAAATGACTTCCGTGAAGTTTCAGGACTTTTGGAGCTGTGCAGAATAGGTCTCTAATATTTTCTCCTTTTCCAGCCCAGAATCCCAGCTGCCGGCATTCTCCCTCTTTATGTAAACCTTGTAAAATAAGAGAGGATTGGCGTAAGAATTGTGACATAATGTCTAATAACAGCCCATAATGTAATAAATATCGATATAAAAGCATGATGCAAAATGGACGTATCAGCCGTCGCCTCATGAGCCAGCGGTGGAGCCTCCACTCTAGCGGCCATATCGGGAGCACTCGGCGATGCTTGCTCCCCCACGGCCACCTCTAGAGGGTGCACCGCGGGATCGACGAGCATAGGGGCCACCAAGATGGGGTTCTCGTGAGGCCCTCGTGGCCCTCGGGGAGCAGACCCCACTCGTCAAAGCGTGACATCTTCTCAACAAAGGCTCCCGCGTTCGAGTAGTTATACAAGGGACACCCCTCGGTAGGGAGCACAACAGGCACGGGGTCACCCATTAGGAGCTGGAGCACTGTGCGCAATGTCTTGGAGGGGAGCGAAGGCACCTGGAGCCTCATGGGGTCATCGGGGCCGGTGAAGGCCCACATCGGGGAATGGCACTAGAGCAGAGCGACGTGCCGCCGGACGAACTCCCTCACCACCATCGCCATCGTCACCCCTGCCTCCTTCAGCTTGGCCAGCCTGGACCAGACACGCATGAGCCGTCGGTCAACGAGCTCCGCGTGCCCCCAGCCGGAACTCGGCTCCGCTGGCGCTCGTGGGAGGAGGAGCAGGGGGCTACGCACGGTGGCGTCCACATACACCCACTACTTCCAGAACCCCTTCATGTCCGGGCTGAGCGTGAAGTCAATGCCGGAGCCAGCTATCACCGCCACCACCTGGAGCGACACGCACCCGAGCGTTGCACGCTATCGACCAAGTGGAGAGAGAAGAAATGATGGAGCAAGGCCACGGAGGGGGCAAGGCCCACTAAGGCCTCGCACAGGAAGGCGAAGGCAGAGAGAAGGATGATGGATCCGAGGTCCAGATGCAGTGCATGAACCTGGTAATGCGGGAGCACGACATTGAAGAAATTTGAAAAAGGGGGGGACCAGGCCGGTGAAGAGAGCGTGGAGATGAAGGGGGATTTCAGTTGCCTTGTAACATCCCAAATTTTCAATTTGGAATGTATACATTAGATCATCAATGCATATCATATATTATTTTCTTTTGGTTTTGATCCTAGAAATCCTAAGCAACTCAAGGACCCACGGAGAGAAGTTGGGGATTTCGTTATTTTCATATTTGAGTTTTCTCAAAAATTGAGAATAGGATCATTTGATTTTTATTTATTTTATCATCAATTATTTCTATTACAAAATAATGAGAGAGGGAATAAAATGACTTTCCCAAAATAAAGAAATATTGAGGACTTAATAAAGAAATCAAATAAGATTTTATTTCGGAGTTTTTTGATATTTTATTTGAATTTAGGAAAAAAATATGCGTTTTTCAAAATTGCATTTAGGCCCTAAATAAATGTTTCACTTTGTCCGGCTTGATTTTAGAAGTCGGGGAAAATTTATTTCGGGATTTTTGGAGTCCGTTTAGTATTTCTTTTTATTTTTTTCTTCTGCACGTAATTATTAAAAAAAATCGCACCGACCTACAGGCGTGTCCGACCGGGACTCCGGCCCGCTAGGCTTTATAAGCGGGGTAGCCACCCGAGCCAAACCCTAGCCCGCCCCGCACCCGACGCCGCCGCCCGCGCCGCCCCACGCCGCCGCCGACGCCGCCCCTCGCCGCATGCCGCCCGAGGTTCGCCTCGATTTCTCGCGCCGCCGGTTTTTTTAAAACCGATCGGTTTTCCGTTGGTTCGTTCGGTTTTTTTAGTTCCTTTTTTAAATAGATCAGTTTTTTTGGTTTATTTATTTAGCGAGCGTTCGCCCGTTTGTTCGTTTTAACGAATGCGTTCTTCGGTTAGATCCAGTTAATGAACGTTCGTTCGTTAATCTGTTCGTCATTTTTCTTTTTCTCGGATTTAATCCATGATTTTTCTGATCACGATTCCTGATCCGTTTTTCGTTCTAGTATAACTTTTCGCTCGTTTATCGGAATCAGGTGATTCAAGCGCCTGGAGTTTCGTCTCGAAACCCTCTTTTCGTTTAACCAACTCAAACAAGTTTTTGCAACTGTAAAAATTGCCCTAGATCCAGAATAGTAAACGAAGCTTGTTTCTTTTGTCGTTTGTCTTTCGTTGCTTCGTTCGATTTGATTCTTTTTGCCAACCGAAGTTCTTAAGTTGAACTTTCTGGTTATATCTCTTATTTGAGTTTTACATGTGCATTAGTTGAGTACTTATTGTATGCTTGTTTGTTTGCGATAGAGTACCCGGAGTGCGCCGCTTGCTACTTTGAATCGCTAGGTTTTGCGGATCATCAGCAAGGCAAGTAACACTTTGATCATACTTCCTATTACCCAGTTTTATTGCATTAGATCAATCCTCACACATTGCATGATTAGGATCTAATTAAATTGTGGGTTTGGGGAGTAGTTGAGGTAGTACCTATTACATGTCATTATCAAACCTTTGGGAGTTACTTCTACGTTGCTTATTATGCCATGCTATGCTAGTAGACGTGGATTGGGTGAGTGTATCCATGACAGATGTGAGATTGTTAAATTAATGGTTTATCTAAGGTGGCAACTTAAATACACATCTGGGTGGATTAAGGCACCTGGGTATTCCAGCGATTGCCTGTTTTCTTTTGGACCGCCACCCAGGCTCAAAGGGATCATGAGATTATTCATGCTAGAAACTTCTGTGTGCAGCCACAAGCTACTATGGGCTCTAGCATAGTTGACTAAGTCGTGCGAACTCTTACAGTGGTAGACTAGCAGATGTAGGGGATGTAGGTTGGTACGGTCTACCCGTTCGTAAGGTGCTAGCGCTTCTGAAAGACTATGTCTCGGTCATCCGTTTCTCAAACACCATGTAGTGCGAGAAATCCAACGGAGGAGATCAAGTCTTGTGGGGGAAAAGTGCACAAACCTCTGCAGAGTGTATAAACTAATCATGGTTAGCCGTGTCCCCGGTTATGGACAACTTGAGTATCTAGTACCTAGATTATCATGTGAATCTCATCATGTTACTCTAAAATTAATTTTTTGGGTTTTGTTAATGATGATGCTTAATTGGGATTGAGAATGCTGTCAACCATTCTCAATGTTTAACAACTACCATGATAGTCCATATCTTCCGTTACCCTCTATGTGTTACATTGCCAGCATATTCCATGTGTTGACCCGTTTCGGGCTGCAATGTTAATGTTGCAGACTTTTCAGACGACGACTAAGGTGCCTTTAGGTCGTGGTTCTATACTCAGTGATGCTGTTGGAGTTGATGGACTCACTTATCTTCCAAGCCTTCCGCTGTTATCGTTATTAGATGGCCTTAAGCCATATTTATTGTAATAAGCTCTCTTTTGAGACACTCGATGTAATAAGTGTGTGATTGCTACTCTGTTATAAATCCTTCAAGTACTGTGTGGTGTCAGCATTACTGATCCAGGGATGACACCTGAGCACAGAGATTGGACCGTTTGAGGTTTGGTCGCTACAAGATGGTATCAGAGCACACACTGACTTTAGGACATGACCACTAAGCTAAAGACCTAGATCACTACTCACTCTTCTCACTCTGACTTCTCATCTTTTCTACTCTTTTAGGATGGCGGATGCAACGAACAAGTTCACACAACCGGATGAAGATACACCCTTTGGACGTCACTTGAAGGAAGTCACTAGATACCTGAACATAGGAATACCAAGCTTCACCGGAACCTGCAACGCCACTCTACCTGAAGAAGAGCGCTGGATGATTCAAGTTCAAGTTCCAGGAAGGACGTTCATGCCAGTCATTGAGCCCATAGAGTTTTCCTTTGATGCACCAACCTGGAGTCTAGGAAAGAGCATGGCAGCTCACATCGCCATGGGACGCATTGGAGAAGTTTACCGCAATGATCTCAAGGATACTATCTACCAGATTTGTGGGCGCCGAGATGAGCACTGGGAGATGATCAGCACCAGGAAGGATAGATCAGTTGCAGCTTTTATCTAGGAGTTAAACCAGCACATACGATGATAGGAGAACCAGATGTGCGCAGATATGATAGATCTGAAGAAGGCGATGATAAGAATCAAGGAACTGGAGGAAGAACTCAAGGCTACACGTGAAGATTATGAAGAGGAAATCGAAGTATTAGTAGGGAATAATGACGATCTGATCAAGAAGATTGGAATATTTATGGGAGGCCCTACACCAGTAGAAGAAGACGAAGAACCCAAGGAGATTCGCCCAGAAGACTACATCATCATCGATGACACCGACTCGGATCCAGATGATAGCGATGATGACTATGTTGATGAAGCTGGAGCAGATATCATGGAGTCTGCAACCGAAGAATATTTCTAGTAGACCAGCCCATCAGTAGTAGTAGTCCACCATGTAAATATAGTAGTCCGAGCACTTTTGTGATAGTTAGATCGATTGTATGCCCTTGTTTGATTGATTGAATGAAGTGAATTGTTTGCTTTTGCCTCATGTGCATATGGGTAGTGTTTTCTCTCTAGACCCCTCTCTATTCTTAAATCTCATCTTTTCTAAACCCTTAGATGCCTCCGAGACGTGACCCCAGATTTACCTTCCCACCGGAGCTCACCCAGTTGATCCAGCAGCAGAACAAATTGATGCAGTTGCTAGTCCAGAATCAGAATCAGGGGAACAACAACAACAACCCACCACCACCACCTGTTCATCACTTAGCCAGTTTTCTTAGGCTGAATCTGCCGGTGTTTTCCAGTAGCACCGAGCCGATAGTAGCAGATGATTGGCTCCGTAAGACAGCAAGGGAGTTGACCACAGCAGGATGCACAGATGCGGAAAAGGTGAAGTTTGCCGCACATCAGCTAGAAGGACCCGCAGCATCATGGTGGGAGAATTTCATAGCCACTTTCCCTGTCGACACTGTCACGTGGCACCAGTTTCAGCAAGCTTTTCGTACTGCCCATGTTTCAGCGGGAGCTATGGCCATGAAGAAGCGAGAGTTTCACAACTTGCGCCAAGGAGGACGGACAGTTGGCCAGTATGTGGAGGACTTTAGTAAGCTAGCACGTTATGCCCCAGATGACGTTGCTACGGATGCAGCTAAGCAGGAGAAGTTTCTGGAAGGACTGAATGATGAGTTGAGCATGCAGTTGATGGTAGCAACCTTCAACAACTACCAGGAGTTGGTAGATCGTGCTCTCGTGATTGAAGGGAAGCAGCAGCAGATTGAGAATCGTAAGAGGAAGTATGGACAAGGGAAGTACAATTCTGGAGCCCAGCAAAAGCCACGTTTTACCCCTAGACCGAGAGGACATTTTCAGCATACCCATGGAGGAGGTAGCTCGCACAATCACAATGGCACCAAGAATGGTAATGGGAATGGAGGAAGCAACGGCTAGAACCGCACCAACCCATCGACCCCAGCCAAGAGAGACCTGAGCCAAGTCACTTGCTTTAAGTGCCAGAAGACTGGACATTATGCCAATGAATGTCCTGAATCCCAGAATGGAAATGGCAATGGAAGCTCTGGGAAGAAGCCAAACCCTTTCAACAGAGGACAGGTGAACCACGTTAATGTGGAGGAGGTTGAAGAGCAGCCGGATGCCGTAATTGGTAAGTTTTTGGTTAAGTCATTTACTGCACTCGTTCTTTTTTATACTAGTGCATCGCATTCATACATATCAAGGGGATTTGTGGATAAGTATAAACTAGCAACCCAAGCCCTTAGATCACCCATGTTAGTAACCTCGCCTGGAGCAGAGTATATGGCTAGTCTATGGTGTGATCGGTTACCATTAAGGATTGGTAACTACGTATTTCCCTCAGACCTAATAGTATTGGAATCTCAAGGATTGGATGTGATATTAGGCATGGATTGGTTATCAAAGTACGAAGGAAATATTGAACGTGTCAGTAAGTCAATTTTGCTTACCACGCCAGAAGGGCGAAGGATCAAGTATGTATCCCGGCATGTGCCGAAAAGGACTCAAGTAAATTGTTTAACAGGAGTTGTGCAGGAGGAAGTACCAGTGGTGAAAGATTTCCCTGATGTATTTCCAGAAGAATTGCCAGGCATGCCACCGGATAGAGATATTGAGTTTTTGATTGAGCTTTTGCCAGGCACAGGGCCAATATCTAAGCGACCATATAGGATGCCCGCAAAGGATTTGGTGGAGATTAAGAAGCAGATTAAGGAGTTACTGGATAAAGGTTATATTTGCCCAAGTTCTTCACCTTGGGGATCGCCAGTACTTCTAGTGGAGAAGAAGGATGGATCGTTAAGGATGGTTGTTGATTATCGAGGATTGAATGAGGTAACCATTAAGAACAAGTACCCACTACCGATGATCAATGATCTGTTTGATCGATTGCAAGGAGCTAAGGTATTTTCCAAGATTGATCTGCGATTAGTATACCACCAGTTGAAGATTCGAGAACAGGATATACCTAAGACGGCTTTTACCACCAGGTATGGACTGTACGAGTATACCGTTATGTCATTTGGTCTGACTAACACACCTGCATATTTTATGAACATGATGAACAAAGTGTTTATGGAGTTTTTAGATAAGTTCGTCGTAGTGTTCATTGATGATATCTTGGTTTACTCGAAGAATGAAGAGGAGCATAAGGAGCATTTGTGTTTGGTTCTTGGAAAGCTCAGAGAACATGAATTATATGCCAAGTTTAGCAAATGTGAGTTTTGGTTGAAGGAAGTTGGATTTCTCGGACACGTTATATCTGGAGAAGGTATAGCAGTAGATCCCGCTAAGGTTGATACCGTGACAAATTGGGAAGCGCCAACAATAGTTGGAGAGATCCGGAGTTTTCTTGGACTTACAGGATACTACCGGAGATTCATTGAAAATTTCTCGAAGATTGTGAAGCCTATGACGGAGTTGTTGAAAAAGGATACCAAGTTCATATGGACTGAGGAATGTGAGGCTAGTTTCCAGGAGTTGAAGAAACGTTTGGTTACCTCACTAGTGTTCATTTTGCCAGATCAGACCAAGGATTATGAGGTGTATTGTGACACTTCACGTCGGGGACTTGGAGCAGTGCTTATGCAGGAAGGAAGAGTTGTTTCATATGCCTCACGACAGCTTAAGCCTCATGAGTTAAATTATGCCATGCATGATTTGGAGTTAGCAGCCGTAGTGCATGCATTGAAAACCTGGAGACACTTTCTCATTGGAAACCATTGTGAGGTGTACACGGATCACAAGAGTTTGAAGTATATTTTCACGCAGAAGGAGTTGAATCTCAGGCAAAGGAGATGGTTGGAGCTCATCAAGGATTATGATATGAGATTGCATTATCACCCCGGAAAGGCTAACGTAGTAGCTGAAAGCCATGTCAACACACTAATGACGGGAGATTTACCAAGGGAGTTAGCAGAAAACCTTCGTGAGCTATGTTTGGAAATAGTACCAAGAGGCAATGTAGCAGCATTGGAGATTCAGTCTACTTTGATGGATAAGATCAGAGACGCCTAGAAGACTGACAAGGAGATTGCCTCTATAAAGGAGAAAATGAGCAAAGGAAAAGCTAAGGGATTTTGTGAAGATGAGCATGATACCTTATGGTTTGAAGACCGTGTTTATGTGCATAATGATTTAGAGATCAGGAAGTTAATTCTACAAGAGGCCCCATGATTCACCCTATTCGAGTTGTAACACCCCGGATGTGATTTACCCAATATGTAATCCAACTCTTGCCGTTTCTGGCGTTAAGTTATTTTATTTTCTCGGGTTCGGGTTTTTTCCTCCGTGTGTTGTTATCGTTGTCATGCATCTCATATCATGTCATCATGTGCATTGCATTTGCATACGTGTTCGTCTCAGGCATTCGAGCATTTCCCCGTTGTCCGTTTTGCATTCTGGCGCTTCGTTCTTCTCCGGTGGTCATTTCTACCTTTCTTTCGTGTGTGGGGATTAAACATTTCCGGATTGGACCGAGACTTGCCAAGCGGCCTTGGTTTACTACCGGTAGACCGCCTGTCAAGTTTCGTACCATTTGGACTTCGTTTGATGCTCCAACGGTTAACCGAGGGACCGAAAAGGCCTCGTATGTGTTGCATCCCAACACCCCTCCAAGTTGGCCCAAAACCCACCAAAACCCTCTCCATCATCTAGAGCGTTCGATCACGATCGCGTGGCCGAAATCCGCACCTCATTTGGACACTCCTAGCTCCCTCTACTGCCTATATAAAGCCCCCTCAAAATCTCCTTCTTCCCCGTCCAAACCCTAGATCCATCTCCACCCGCGTCGCCGGACGAAAACCCGGCCGGCCGGACGTGTCCGGTCCGCCCCGCCGCCGCCACGTGGCGCGCTGCCATTCGCCGCGCCCCGTGACCACTTCGCCGCCCCCGCGCCACGGGCCCGCTAGGCCCGTGCGGGGCCCTCCCCCGGCCCGGCAGCCGCCCGCCTGCCGCGCCTCGCGCCTCAAGCCGCCGCCATCCCCTTTGCATCGCGCCCGAGGCGACCGGAGCCGCCGTCCGCCATCGACGCCGGCCGGTGCAGCTCGCCCGACCCGGCGCCGCCGCACCCGGGACCGGCCACCGTCCCCGGCCGCGCCTCGCCGCCCGGCCTCTCCGGCCGGCTCTGCCTCCGCGCCCTCGCCTCGCCCCACGTCACGCCGGCAAGTCCCACTCCGGCGGCCCACCTCCGAATCCGGAACCTCGGAAACGTGCCTCGGATCTGGATCTGAGAATCGGGGTTGACTTTTTGTCCCAAACCCTAATATGGCGTCCATGTTCATCGCATCGTAACTTTTCATCCGTAGCTCCGATTTGGGCATATAGCATATCAAAATGTTCATCTCAGAGAGTACATCATTTCATTCCATTGCATCATTTTCATTTGAGTTCATCTTGATGCCCGAAATGCTGTTAGAAGAGGGCTACTTGAGATAATTGTCAGATCTGCTGCTCCATATAGATATTTGTCATTTTTGCCATGATTATTGTGTGCATGATATGCCCATGAGCTCTACATATGTTTTGTTAAGGGTTTTGCCATATTTCTAGAGGTGCAACCCATGTATTTTTGTGATGTGTGTGGTGACGAGCACGAGCTTGCAAAGTGAGGCACTTGGTAGTGCTGATTTCAGGGACTTAGCAATTCCACTAAGTCCTTGGCTTGTTTATTTCATATGGCCATATGTTCATGTTGTTTCCTAGTGATCCGTGCCTCTTTTGAGGATGATCAATAAGGATGTTTTGTTAATCTTGTAGTGCTCTATCCATCCCTCTCTTTTTTTGCAATTATGGAGCACCCTAGCTTGAGTCAATCGAGCTCTACGTTTGTCATTTCGTTAATCTGGGCAGATTGTCTACTTGTTAGCGATTTTGCCGTGGATGTTGTAGTTGATCCGTGCATGCTATGTTATTGTTCTTGCCATGTCTAGCTTGAATTTTGTGTATTCTTGATGGGTGTATGCTTAGTTCGTCATGACTTGCTCCATAGTGAGTGTATCGAGCTCGTAAACATGCCTACTTGATATCTGTTTTCAGCATGCTCCAGTTTTCACAAAGTCTGAGAACTGATTATGTTTTTGCCATGTTCACATGCTTGCAATTGTATTTTCCGATCCCTTTTGGCTCAAGGTCACTAAGGGACTTTTGTTAAGGTCTTTGAGTATCTCCATGTCATGCTTTACTTTGCCATGTTCAGGTCCTGTAGCATGTAGTTTTGTTGCTCCGAAGAGTGCTACCTGATCTGAGATTTCAGACAAGTGTTAATTTCACTAAGTCTGAAATCTGTTTACCATATGCATTTTTGCCATGCTTGTTTGAACCTGTTAATGGATGAATTGGCCGTAGCTCAGTGCTAGACTTTTGTTAAGCATCTTGAATGCATCCCTGCCATGTATTTTGATGCCATGTTTGGGTGCTGCAGCATGTTCATCTCATTGCATTTAGATGGCTACTTGCTGTAAATCGCATAACGTGGCCATATTTGAATTGCTTGCCATTTCTAAACCGTAACTCCGATTCCGGCGTTCTTTATATCGTTTTCAAGCGATTTCATCTCATCCTTCCAGTGGCACACTTGGTTTTCCAAGTTGAGGCCAGGTTCTTGCATTTCCTGTCACATCTTGCATATGCATCCCGCATCGCATCCCGCATAGCATATCATCTTTGCATCATATTGTTTGAGCCTTGCACGTGGTTGATTGTGTCCTTGTTGCTTGTTTGTCTTGTTTGGGTAGAGCCGGGAGACGAGTTCGCTAACTAGGAGCCCGTTGAGTTTGCTTTCGAGGATCCAGTCAACTCTGACAACTTTGCAGGCAAGATGATCATACCCTCGAAATCACTACTATCTTTGCTTTGCTAGATGCTCGCTATTTTTCTATGCCAATGCTACGATGCCTACCATTTGCTTTCAAGCCTCCCAAATTGCCATGTAAAACCTCTAACCCACCATGTCCTAGCAAACCGTTGATTGGCTATGTTACCGCTTCGCTCAGCACCTCTTATAGCGTTGCTAGTTGCAGGTGAAGATTGGAGACCGATCCTTGTTGGAACATTATTTACTTGTTGGGATATCATTATATTGCCATGTTATCTTAATGCATCTATATACTTGGTAAAGGGTGGAAGGCTCGGCCTCTCGCCTAGTGTTTTCTTCCACTCTTGCCGCCCTAGTTTCCGTCATATCGGTGTTATGTTCCCGGATTTTGCGTTCCTTACGCGGTTGGGTTATAATGGGAACCCCTTGATAGTTCGCCTTGATTAAAGCTTTTCCAGCAATTCCCAACCTTGGTTTTACCATTTTCCACCTAGCCTCTTTTCCCTTGGGTTTCCGGAGCCCGAGGGTCATCTTATTTTAGCCCCCCCCTGGGCCAGTGCTCCTCTGAGTGTTGGTCCAACCGAGCGATGTCCGGGGCTACCAGGGGCAACTCTGGGCTGGCCTACCCGACGTCTTGCTCATCTGAGTGTGCCCTGAGAACGAGATATGTGCAGCTCCTATCGGATTTGTCGGCACATTCGGGCGGTGTTGCTGGATTTGTTTTAACCTGTCGAAGTGTCTTGAAGAACCGAGATACCGATTCTGATCGGAACGTCTCGGGAGGAGGTCTATTCCTTCGTTGACCGTGAGAGCTTGTCATGGGCTAAGTTGGGACTCCCCTGCAGGGATTTGAACTTTCGAAAGCCGTGCCCGTGGTTATGGGCAGATGGGAATTTGTTAATGTCCGGTTGTAGATAACTTGAACCTTAACTTAATTAAAATGAATCAACCGTGTGAGTTACCGTGATGGCCTCTTCTCGGCGGAGTCCGGGAAGTGGACACGGTGTTGGAGTAATGCTTGCGCAGGATGTTCTCTAGATTTCTCGCTCGCGCTTTGCCTCCTCTTCTCGCTCTCTTTTGCGAATAGGTTAGCCACCATATTTGCTAGTCGCTTGCTGCAGCTCCACATATTTACCTTGCCTTACCTTAAATAGTCTTGATCGCGAGGGTGCGAGATTGCTGAGTCCCTGTGGCTCACAGATTACTATTACACCAGATGAAGGGCCTGATGATTCCGCTCCAGGTGACGCGCTTGAGCTCAAGTGGGAGTTCGACGAGGACTCTCAATGATGCTACGTGTCTTTCCTTGATGATCAGTAGTGGTGCCCAGTTGGGGTGATCGGGACCGTGTCGCATGTTGGGTTATCTTTTATTTTGGCGCCGTAGTCGGGCCATGAGTGTTTGAATGTTGTAATGCTATTTATGTACTTGATTGACGTGGCGAGTGTAAGCCAACTATGTTATCTCCCCTTTTATTATCTATATTACATGGGATGTTGTGAAGATTGCCTAACTTGCGACATATGCCTTCAATGCGATTATGTCTCTAAGTCGTGCCTCGACACGTGGGAGCTACAGTCGCATCGAGGGTGTTCCAAGTTGGTAATCAGAGCCTTCCCCGACCTTAGGAGCCCCCGCTGATTGATCGTTTTTAGCGGCCGAGTTGTGTCTAGAAAAATGTTTTGAGTCATTTAGGAATTATATATCGGAGAGTTTAGGAATTCTTTTTACTTCCCAGTCTCCTCATCGCTCTGGTAAGGCATCCTGACATAGAGTTTTGACTCTTCTCTTCTCAAATTTCACTAAAAAAAATTTAGGATCACGCGGGTATCTTGGAATCGTTCCGATGGTTTTGTGACGAGAACATTGTCTTGGTGCCTCCTGTCAGGGGTTTTGTGGAAGTGTCCCGGGGAGTTGAGCTCTGAGGTGTTGTCGTCATAATTTTATCGTTGCAGTTCTGGAATACCTGAGTTTAGTACACCGACATCGAAAATCTCTTTTATGCACTTCGTTGGTGAGATAACCTCGACGCCACCCAGTACTGGGGCGGGAGTTCGGGAGTATCGCCATAACTTGTATAACAGATGCTTTTCGAAGGTTGAGGTAGATGGTTTCCGAAGTTTTTCTCGGTTATGTGTTGAAGGATGGATACAGCTGGATGTAGGATTTGCTAGATTTGGGTGAGATATTATGCTTCCCCTGTATCCCCAACACCTAATTGCATAACCGGAAAGGTTCGGGAGTTTCATAGGTGGGAATTCTTGTAGCTCTAGTTTTTTCTTCCACGGATATTGGTTTGAGATTGGGATTTCTTACCGATTATTTGTTCTTGATCTGTACCTTGTTGATTTATTTCTCTACCTAAATTCTAAGTGGCTTCTCAATTTATGGATATGTGACCATTTCAAGAGGAATGCATTCGTTCATTTTGTTCGGATGTGAAGACTATATGTTGCAATTTTCATTCCGTTGGATTCAGCTTCAATATTTTTCTATCAATGTGCTAATGGATGTCAACCTCTTCAGGATGGCTCCTCCAACGCGCACGACTCCGAATCCTGATCCGCCACCACCTCCACCTCCTTCGGAGGCATGGCAAGCTGTGATGGCCGCAACCAATGCAAACACACAGTTGATCATGCAAATTCTTCAAGAGCGCAATCAAGGCAACCAAGGGAACCAAGGCAACAATCAGAATCACTCTGCTACACTCAACCAGTTCCTTGCTAACGGGCCAAAGACTTTCAGCAATTGTGTTGAGGCAACCGATGCTGACGATTGGCTTGTGGATCTGTGCAAGCATTTCGAGTGCAGTAACGTCAGGCCTGAGGACTTTGTCAAGTTCGCTTCCTTCCAACTCAAAGATCAAGCTGCAGAATGGTTCCAGCAGTACAAGGACTCCAGAGGTGGACGTGTTATCACTTGGGATGAATTCCATCAAGATTTCAGAGCTCACCATATCCCTCAGAGCGTGGTTGAAAGCAAGCGTGAGGAATTCCGCAACCTGAAGCAAGGCTCTTTGTCTGTCTATGACTACAACAAGTTGTTTCAGAAGCTCGCCCGCTTTGCCAAGCAGGACGTACCTGATGAGAAGAGCATGATATACCAGTTCAGGGGTGGTCTCAGAGAAGAAATCCAGCTAGCTCTTGTCCTCTTTGAGCCCTTGAGGTACGATGAGTTCTACAACATGGCATTGAAGCAAGAGGCCGCTCAACTGAGGTGTGATGCTTCCAAGAAGCGAGTCAGAGACACTACTCCTTCTTCCTTTACTCAAGTGGCCAAGCAACAGAAGTATTGGCTTCCTCCTCCTCCGTTTCCGTCAGCCGTATCAGCAGAAGAGCAAAGGTGGCAGTGGATCTTCCCACCCACCCAACCCTGGCTTTCAGAACAAGACTTCGTCTCAAGCTCCAAGATCGAGTGCTCCGTATCACCGTCCCGCTTTCAGAGGTCACGTGAAACAAGTGCCAACAGAAGGGCCACTATGCCAACAAGTGTTTCAACCAGAGGCGTCTTCCTCCTCCTCCTCCTGTCAGATCGGCAAGTACAGCTATGGTCAAGCATAACACCAAGTCCGCCAAGGTCAACTTGCTGAACGCAGCTCAGGCAGAGGACTCACCAGATGTGATCATGGGTAACCTTCCTGTTAATGACATTCGCGCAAGAGTTCTTTTTGACACTGGTGCATCTTTATCATTTTTATCGAAGCCTTTTGCATCTATGCATGATGTGCATACTATTGATTTGCCTAAGCCGATAGCGGTTCCTTCTCCGGGTTTATTCATGAACACCAAAATGATGGCTCCGGACGTTACTATCACCTTGGGCGACTACAAGTTTCTTTCTTCCCCAATGGTTCTTGGCAACTCGGATATTGATCTTATTCTCGGAATGGATTGGCATTCTAAGCACAAGGCTTAGCTTGATTGTGCAGCCAGGCAGATTCAATTGACTCATTCGTCTGAGGATGTAATTGTCTTTGTCGCTCGTGATGATACAATCCGTCTGTTTTCTCTCAATGAGAAGGGTGAACTCGATGCCATCTCACAAATTCCAGTCGTTTGCGACTATCAAGACGTCTTTCCAGAAGAGCTTCCAGGAATGCCTCCGCACCAGCCAGTTGAATTCGTCATTGATCTTGAGCCTGGCACGGAACCTATTTGCAAACGTCCTTACAAGCTCGGACCTGAAGAGTTGAAGGAGCTGAAGAAGCAACTCGATATTCAAGAAAGAATGGGTCTCATCCGGCCTAGTTCTTCTCTGTGGGGTTGTGGTGTTCTTTTTGTGAAGAAGAAGGATGGAACGGACCGACTTTGTGTTGATTACCGTCCATTGAACAAGAAGACCATCAAGAACAAATACCCACTTCCCAACATCAATGAGCTGTTCGAACAACTCAAAGGTGCCCAAGTATTCTCCAAGCTTGATCTCCGTATGGGTTATCATTAGATTCGTATCCGTGAGCAAGATATTCCCAAGACGGCTTTCAGGACAAGCTATGCTTCATACGAATACACTGTCATGTCTTTTGGCCTCGTCAACGCTCCTCCGACGTTCTCTCGCATGATGAACTTCATCTTCAACGCCTACACCAATGACTTCGTTTTGGTCTATCTCGACGACATTCTGGTTTTCTCGAAGAACAAGGAAGATCATGCCAAGCACTTGTGTTTGGTTCTCGATAAGCTGAGGGAACACCAGTTCTACGCCAAGTTCTCCAAGTACGAATTTTGGCTCGATGAGGTTCTTTATCTTGGTCATATCATCTCTGCCAAGGGAATTGCCGTGAATCCTGAGAAGGTGTCTGCAATTGTGAATTGGGAACCTCCTCAGAACGTGAAGCAACTCCGTAGCTTCCTCGGTCTCGCAAGCTATTGTCGAAGATTCGTTGAAAACTTTTCTAAGATTGCGAAGCCTCTCTCAAATCTTCTCTAGAAGCACGTCAAGTATGTTTGGTCTCCGAAGTGTGACATTGCTTTCAACACTTTGAAAGAGAAATTGATCACTGCTCCAGTTCTGACTCCGCCTGATGAATCCAAGCCATACGAGGTCTTTTGTGATGCCTCTCTCCAAGGTCTTGGCGCAGTGTTGATGCAAGAGAAGAAAGTTGTTGCTTATACCTCTCGCCAGTTGAAGCCCAATGAGAAGAACTACCCCACTCATGATCTCGAGTTGGCGGCAGTTGTGCATGCTCTTTTGACTTGGAGACATCTCTTATTGGGAAGAAAAGTGGACATCTTCACCGATCACAAGAGTCTCAAGTACATCTTCACTCAGCCTAATCTCAACCTCAGGCAAACTCGATGGGTTGAAATGATTCAAGAGTATAATCCGAGTATCGAGTATACTCCAGGCAAGGCCAATGTGATTGCTGACGCATTGAGCAGAAAGGCTTACTGCAACAGTCTGATTCTCAAGCCTTATCAACCCGAGCTTTGTGAAGCTTTCCGCAAACTTAACCTCCAAGTTGTTCCTTAAGGTTTCCTCGCCAACCTTCAAGTCTCTCCTACCTTGGAAGACCAGATTCGCCAAGCCCAGCTTCTTGATGCTATGGTGAAAAAGGTGAAGATTGGAATTGCCAAGAGTCAACCCAAGTACAAGTGCTACCGCCTTGATGACAAGGATACTCTCTTCTTCGAGGATCGTATTTTTTGTGCCCAAAGGTGAACTTCGTAAAGTGATCTTGAACGAGGCTCACAATTCTCTCCTCTCCATCCACCCTGGGAGTACGAAGATGTATCAGGACCTCAAGCAGGCTTATTGGTGGACTCGAATGAAGCGTGAGATTGCTCAATTCGTGAATGAATGTGATGTCTGTAGAAGAGTGAAGGCAGAACACCAAAGGCCAGCGGGTCTCCTCCAACCTCTTGCCATTCTAGAATGGAAGTTTGACCACATTGAGATGGACTTCGTGACTGGGTTTCCAAAGTCCAAGCATGGAAATGATGCTATATTCATTGTCATCGACAAACTCACCAAAGTGGCTCATTTTCTGCCTATCAAAGAGTCGATCACTGCAGCTCAATTGGCGGAACTCTATATCTCTCGGATTATCTCTCTGCACGGTATTCCACAAGTGATATCTTCGGACCGTGGCAGCATCTTTACCTCCAAGTTTTGGGATTCTTTTCAGAAGGCCATGGCCACCAACATCCGCTTCAGCACAGCTTTCCATCCTCAAACTAGCGGTCAAGTCGAGCGTGT
The DNA here is from genome assembly GCF_003073215.2 of Triticum urartu. Lineage (NCBI taxonomy): Eukaryota > Viridiplantae > Streptophyta > Magnoliopsida > Poales > Poaceae > Triticum > Triticum urartu. The sequence goes on along the minus strand of NC_053025.1, from coordinate 182,651,614 downwards.
CAACCAGATTCTTGAAGATATGCTCAGGGCTTGTGTGATCTCCTTCGGCATGAAGTGGGAGGATTGTCTTCCTTATGCTGAATTCTCCTACAACAACAGTTTTCAAGCAAGTTCGGGCAAGGCCCCATTTGAAATTCTGTATGGCAGGAAGTGTCGTACCCCTCTCAACTGGTCTGAAACCGGTGAACGTCAGCTTCTCGGAAATGACTTAATCACAGAGGCAGAGGAAATGTGCAAAGTCATTCAAGATAACCTCAAAGCAGCCCAATCCCGTCAGAAGAGCTACTATGATAGTAAGCACCGTGATTTGGCTTTCAAGATCGGAGATCATGTTTACCTCCGCGTCTCTCCTATGAAAGGTACTCGTTGCTTCGGTATCAAAGGGAAACTTGCCCCTAGATACGTGGGACCTTTCAAGATTGTCAGCAAGAGAGGCGATCTCGCCTATCAACTCGAGCTTTCTTCAAACTTTGCAAATGTTCATGATGTGTTCCATGTCTCTCAGCTTCGAAAGTGCTTCAAGACTCCTGATCGCACCGTCAACTTCGAGGACATTGAGCTCCAAGAAGATCTCTCCTACCGTGAGCACCCAGTTGCTATTCTCGAAGAGACTGAACGCAAGACTCGCAATAAGTCAATCAAATTCCTCAAAGTCAAGTGGTCACATCATTTCGGCCGTGAAGCTACTTGGGAATGCGAGGATCACCTCCATTCTGCGTACCCGGCGTTCTTTCAGTCCTAGATCTCGGGACGAGATCCTTTCGTAGTGGTGGAGTGTTGTAACACCCCGGATATGACTTTCCCAATTTGTACTCCAACTCTTGCCGTTTCCGGCGTTAAGTTATTTTATTTTCTCGGGTTCAGGTTTTTGTCTCCGTGTGTTGTTACCATTGTCATGCATCTCATAGCATGTCATCATGTGCATTGCATTTGCATACGTGTTCATCTCATGCATTCGAGCATTTTCCCCGTTGTCCGTTTTGCATTCCGGCGCTTCGTTCTCCTCCGGTGGTCATTTCTAGCTTTCTTTCATGTGTGGGGATTAAACATTTCCGGATTGCACTGAGACTTGCCAAGCGGCCTTGGTTTACTACCGGTAGACTGCCTGTCAAGTTTCATATCATTTGGACTTCGTTTGATACTCCAACGGTTAACCGACGGACCGAAAAGGCCCCGTGTGTGTTGCAGCCCAACACCCCTCCAATTTGGCCCAAAACCCACCAAAACCCTCTCCATCATCTAGAGCGTTCGATCACGATCGCGTGGCCGAAAACCGCACCTCATTTGGACTCTCCTAGCTCCCTCTAACCTCTATATATAGACCCCCTCCTCGAAATTCCGGATCTCCTTCTCCCCCGAAACCCTAAAATTCGTCTCCGCCGCGCCGGACGGAGCCGCCGCCGCCGCCCGCGCCAACCAGCGCCTGCCACGTGGCGCGCCGCCACCTCCTCCCGCCAAAGCCCGCCCGGCCCGGGGCAGGCCCCCACGGCCCGAGCGCCCCGCGCCCCGCGCCCGTGCATCCCGCCGCCGCCTTGTTCGAGGCCGGCCGACTCCGGCCGCCGCGCCGTCAGCTCCGGCGACCTCGCCGGCCGGCGCCGCAAGCCGTCGCCCGCGCTCCTCGCCGGCCGTGCGTCCATCTACGGCCACCACCGCCGCGGCTCCGGCCCCGCTGAAAGTGCAACTATCCCTAGGTGGTTTTGGTAATTCATAACAACATATAGCTCATTGAGCTAATGCTATTCCAAGATGATTATTTCAGGAAAGCTCAATGATTGGCATGGCATGGATGTGAAAGTGGAACCCTCAAAATGCTAAGGACAAAGGATTGGCTCAAGCTCAAAAGCTCAAGACTCTTCATTTTATATTTTAGTGATCCAAGATCACATTGAGTCTTTAGGAAAAGCCAATACTATCAAGGAGGGATGAGGTGTTGCTTAATGAGCCTCTTGCTTCATGTGCTTAGTGATATGCTCCAAAACCCTCAACTACTTTCCCATATCCACATATGACCTAAACCCTAAGCCAAACTCGGTCCTACCAATTCTTCCTATCCGGCGCCACCGAGTTTCACTTGTCATAAGCCACTGCCAAACCCTAGCAATTCGGTTCTACCGATAGGGATCTCGGTCTCACCGAGATGGGATTGCAAACTCTCGGTTTCCCTTTCGTAACTTTTCGGTCCCACTGAGATTGCAATGTAAATTCAGTGTTTCCCCTTTGTAACTTTTCGGTCCACCGAAAGAGCAAATCGGTCCCATCCGAGTTTGCCTGACCAACTCTCTGGTTAGCTAATTACCAAATCGGTCTCACCGAGTTTGTGTAATCGGTCTCACCGAGATTACGTTATGCCCAACCCTAACCATATCGGGTCCTACCGAGTTTGCATGTCGTCCCACCGAAAATCTCTAACGGTCACTAGGTTTATACCTTTTCGGTTCGACCGAGTTTGCTTGATTCGGTCCCACCCGAGATTGGGAAAACTGTGTGTAACGGTTGGATTTTGTGTGGAGACTATATATACCCCTCCACCTCCTCTTCATTCGAAGAGAGAGCCATCAAAATGCATACACCATTCCAACTCATATGTTCTGAGAGAGAACCACCTACTCATGTGTTGAGCCAAGATATTCCATTCCTACCATATGAATCTTGATCTCTAGCCTCTCCAAGTTGCTTTCCACTCAAATCTTCTTTCCACAAAATCCAAATCCTATGAGAGAGAGTTGAGTGTTGGGGAGACTATCATTTGAAGCACAAGAGCAAGGAGTTCATTACCTACACACCATTTGTTACTTCTTGGAGAGTGGTGTCTCCTAGATTGGCTAGGTGTCACTTGGGAGCCTCCGACAAGATTGTGGAGTTGAACCAAGGAGTTTGTAAGGGCAAGGAGATCGCCTACTTCGTGAATATCTACCGCTAGTGAGGCAATTCCTGTGTGGGCGATGACCATGGTGGGATAGACAAGGTTGCTTCTTCGTGGACCCTTCATGGGTGGTTTGCTTCTTTCGTGGACCCTTCGTGGGTGGAGCCCTTGTGGACTCGCGCAACTGTTACCCTTTGTGGGTGGAGCCCTCCGTGGACTCTCGCAACCGTTACCCTTTGTGGGTTGAAGTCTCCATCAACGTGGATGTAGGATAGCACCACCTATCCGAACCACGGGAAAAACATCCGTGTCTCCATTGCGTTTTGAATTCTCCAACCCTTCCCTTTACATTCTTTGCAAGTTGCATGATTTACTTTTCGCTGCCAATATTACTTCTTTGCATGCTTGCTTGAATTGTGTGATGATTGCTTGACTTGTCCTAAAATAGCTAAAATCTGCCGAGAAAACTAAAATTGGGAAAAGGTTAAGCTTTTATTTGGTCAAGTAGTCTAATCACCCCCCTCTAGACATACTTTCGATCCTACACCCGCGCCGCCCGCCGTCGCCTAGTCACCACCGCGGCGCCCCTCGCCGCCTTCTTCCCCGGCGGCCTCCCCGTCGAGCTCGGCGTGAACTCCGCCATCCTCGATCCGCGCGCCGAACCGATCCAGATCTGGAAGTTGAGACGGTTGACTTTCTTTGCCCAAAACCCTAATAATTTGCTCCTGTTCATCGTGCTATAACTCCGCATCCCTAGCTCCATTTTGGGCATATAGCATATCAAAATGTTCGCTTCAGAGAGTACATCATTTCATCTCATTGCATCATTTTCATTTGAGTTCATCTTGATGCCCGAAATGCTGTTAGAAGAGTGCTATTTGAGATAATTGTCAGATCTGCTGCTCCAATTAGATATTTGTCATTTTTGCCATGATTATTGGGTGCATGATATGCCCATGAGCTCTACATGTCTTTTGTTAAGGGTTTTGCCATCTTTCCAGAGGTGCAACCCATGTATTTTTGTGATGTGTGTGGTGACTAGCACAAGCTTGCAAAGTGAGGCATTTGTTAATGCTGATTTCAGGGACTTAGCATTTCCACTGAGTCCTTGAGCTGTTTATCTCATATGGCCATATGTTCATGTTGTTTCCTAGTGATCCGTGCCTCTTTTGAGGATGATCAGTAATGATGTTTTGTTAATCTTGTAGTGCTCTATCCATCCATGTCTTTGTTTGCTATTATGGAGCACCCTAGCTTGAGTCAATCGAGCTCTACTTTTGTCATTTCGTGAATCTGGGCAGATTGTCTACTTGTTAGCGATTTTGCCGATGATGTTGTAGTTGAGCCGTGCATGCCATGCTATTGTTCTTGCCATGTCTAGCTTGCACTTTGTGTATTCTTGTTGGGTATATGCTTAGCTTGTCATGACTTGCTCTGTAGTGAGTGCATCGAGCTCGTAAACATGCCTACTTGATATCTGTTTTCAGCATGCTCTAGTTTTCACCAAGTCTGACAACTGATTATGTTTTTGCCATGTTCACATGCTTTCAATTCTATTTTCTGATCCCTTTTGGCTCAAGGTCACTAAGGGACTTTTGTTAAGCTCTTTGAGTAGCTCCATTACATGCTTTACTTTGCCATGTTCAGGTCCTGTAGCATGTAGTTTTGTTGCTCCGAAGTGTGCTATCTGATCTGAAATTCCAGACAAGTGTTAATTTCACTAAGTCTGAAATATGTTTGTCAAATGCATTTTTGCCATGCTTGTTTGAACCTGTTAATGGATGAATTGGCCGTAGCTCAGTGCTAGACTTTTGTTAAACTTAATGAATAGATTCCTGCCATGTATTTTGATGCCATGTTTGGGTGCTGTATCATGTTCATCTTGTTGCATTTAGATGGCTACTTGCTGTAAATCGTAGACCGGTGCCATATTTGAATCGCTTGCCATTTCCAAACCGTAACTCCGATTCTGGCGTTCTTTATATAGTTTTCAAGCGATTTCATCTCATCTTTCCAGTGGCACACTTGGATTTCCATGTTGAGGCCAGGTTCATGCATCCCTTGTCAAATCTTGCATATGCATCCCGCATCGCATCCCGCATAGCATACCATCCTTGCATCGTATTATTTGAGCTTTGCACGTGGTTGATTGTGTTCCGTTTGCTTGTTTGTCTTGTTTGGGTAGAGCCGGGAGACGAGTTCGCTAATGAGGAGCCCATTGATTTTGCTTTCGAGGATCCAGTCAACTCTGACAACTTTGCAGGCAAGATGATCATACCCTCGAAATCACTACTATCTTTGCTTTGCTAGATGCTCGCTCTTTTGCTATGCCTATGCTACGATGCCTACCACTTGCTTATCATGCCTCCCAAATTGCCATGTCAAACCTCTAACCCACCATGTCCTAGCAAACCGTTGATTGGCTATGTTACCGCTTTGCTCAGCCCCTCTTATAGCGTTGCTAGATGCAGGTGAAGATTGGAGACCGTTCCTTGTTGGAACATTATTTACTTGTTGGGATATCACTATATTGCCATGTTATCTTAATGCATCTATATACTTGGTAAAGGGTGGAAGTCTCGGCCTCTCGCCTAGTGTTTTGTTCCACTCTTGCCGCCCTAGTTTCCGTCATATCGGTGTTATGTTCCCGGATTTTTGCGTTCCTTATGCGGTTGGGTTATAATGGGAACCCCTTGATAGTTCGCCTTGATTAAAGCTTTTCTAGCAATGCCCAACCTTGGTTTTACCATTTTCCACCTAGCCTCTTTTTCCCTTGGGTTTCCGGAGCCCGAGGGTCATCTTATTTAACCCCCCCCCGGGCCAGTGCTCCTCTGAGTGTTGGTCCAACCTAGAGCCCCTTGCAGCGCCACCTCGTGGAAACTCGGGGCTGGTTTTAGTTGTATGGATGAGCTTATCCCCTGAGAACGAGATATGTTCAGCTCCTATCGGGATTTGTCGGCACATTCGGGCGATGTTGCTGGATTTGTTTTAACCTGTCGAAGTGTCTTGAAGAACCGAGATACCGAGTCTGATCGGAACATCTCGGGAGGAGGTCTATTCCTTCGTTGACCGTGAGAGCTTGTCATGGGCTAAGTTGGGACTCCCCTGCAGGGATTTGAACTTTCGAAAGCCGTGCCCGTGGTTATGGGCAGATGGGAATTTGTTAATGTCCGGTTGTAGATAACTTGAACCTTAACTTAATTAAAATGAATCAACCGTGTGAGTTACCGTGATGGTCTCTTCTCGGCGGAGTCCGGGAGGTGAACACGATGTTGGATTAATGCTTGCGCAGGTTGTTCTCTAGTTTCTCGTTCGCGCTTTGCCTCCTCTTCTCGCTTTCTTTTGCGAACAGGATAGCCACCATATATGCTAGTTGCTTGCTGCAGCTCCACATATTTACCTTGTCTTTCCTATTAAGCTTAAATAGTCTTGATCGCGAGGGTGCGAGATTGCTGAGTCCCTGTGGCTCACAGATTACTATTAAATGAGATGTAGGGCCTGATGATTCCGCTCCAGGTGACGCGCTTGAGCTCAAGTGGGAGTTCGACGAGGACTCTCAACGATACTATGTGTCTTTCCCTGATGATCAGTAGTGGTGCCCAGTTGGGGGTGATCGGGACCGTGTCGCATGTTGGGTTATCTTTTATTTTGGCGTCGTAGTCAGGCCATGAGTGTTTGAATGTTGTAATGCTATTTATGTACTTGATTGACGTGGTGAGTGTAAGCCAACTATGTTATCTCCCCTTTATTATTAATGTTACATGGGATGTTGTGAAGATTGCCTAACTTGCGACATTGCTTTCAATGCGGTTATGTCTCTAAGTCTTGCCTCGACACGTGGGAGCTATAGCCGCATCGAGGGCGTTACACATAATTGTCATAATCAATCATATCAGTAGGTGGCATAATTGCCTGCTCAAGTCTATCTACTATGGATGTGGGCTTGGACCAAGCCATCCCAAACACTGAACCGGATCTTGAAAACGGGACTGAACTGAATCCAACTTCTTGGTAGCCCAGTGGCTTTTGGTCCCCATCGGAAAGTGTTGAATGGATTTCTCCTTGCCCAACGACAAAATGAAAGAAATTTAGGAGAGGATTGATAGGTTTAAGCATTCAAGGCTGGTCGCTCTTATGGATACCTGTGAGCTAGAGTCAGGAATCGAAAAGGAGATAATGGAAGCCGTACAGATCTAGTTGGGAATGTTGTTCATGCAGTGGAGAGCGTAAATGACCGGCCCTTGAGGTGCAAGTAGACATATCATATAGAAAGGAAAGATATAAGCGGCGGGAGGATGGTTTGATGATAGCCAAGATCCCCATCTCATTTGTCACTCTCGTATTCTTAATAGGAATCGGCAAGCAGATACAACCACTAGGCCATTGCCATTCGACTAGTCTATCAGAGTATCCTACGAAGTCAGGTCTAGTAGGCACAGGATGCGCTAAGCCATTCGATCTTCCTGCTGGTGGTCCACCATAGAGCTCCTATGTAGTTGTTTGTTTTCTCGCTTAACTAATTTGTATGAGGCGATACAGCTGAGATCATCCAACGGTTTGAGCACTTGGCACAATGTGCCACTTAACCGAATGAGCGCAAGACCGGGTCTACCTACCTTATGACATTTATGAAAAACGAACGTTGTATTAAGGGGTTTCTGTCAGTTAGTAACAAAGCAGGCAGTATCCTTGAATTCAGGGGTCAGCTACGGGAGGTATGTCTCCATGTGTGTCGAAGAAGCGTCTATCATTGTACACTGTTTATCCAATCAAAAACTTCTTCGTTTAGTTGGTAGAACCCACGCCAATATCATATTGACTCTCTCTTGTCTAATAAGAGTTTCTGAGAGTTACTTTATTCAAATTCTCTCCTTTCCAAAGCTCCACAAGGAAAAAAGAGTAATAGGACAACAATATTGTTTTCATTTTTTTTGAGTTCTTTCTTTGTTGAGATGGAAATCGATGTTCTTTTGAAAACGGCTAGGTAGTTTGCGCGCAGGCAAAACTTCTTCACGAAAGGTCAAGAATAGACTTCGATTTCATGGGTTTCTTAATGACTAGTCGTTCGTTTGAAGCCTTAAGAAACCGGCAGAGAAAGAGACAGTTTTTTTCCGAATGACCTTATTTCGAGAATCAACTAACCGACAAATCCATAGCCCAGGTGATTCGCTGCCTCCCTCTCGCCAAAATGGGATGAATCTTCTCATGCAGCTTTTTGATTATTCAGGGCGCAGCGAAGACAATTTCCATCAAGGCAAGGGGGTAAATGAGGGGGAAGAGGAGTTGTAATGATAGAAAAGAGAAATGACTATAAGGAACCAACGATTCTCTCTTCTTAAACAACATATATACTCCACACTTAACCATCATTTGATAGATTATCCAACCCCGAGCAATCTTAGTTATTGGTGGGGGTTCGGTTCGTTAGCAGGTATTTGTTTAGTCATTCAGATAGTGACCGGCGTTTTTTTAGCTGTGCATGACACACCTCATGTGGATCTAGCTTTCAACAACATAGAATACATTATGAGATATGTTGAAGGGGGCTGGTTGCTCCGTTATATGCATGCTAATGGGGCAAGTATGTTTCTCATTGTGGTTCACCTTCATATTTTTCGTGGTCTATATCATGCGAGTTATAGCAGTCCTAGGGAATTTTTTCGGTGTCTCGGAGTTTTCATATTCCTATTAATGATTGTGACAGCTTTTATAGGATACGTACCACCTTGGGGCCAGATGAGCTTTTGGGGAGAAACAGTAATTACAAGCTTAGCTAGCGCCATACCAGTAGTAGGAGATACCATAGTGACTTGGCTTTGGGGTGGTTTCTCCGTGGACAATGCCACCTTAAATCGTTTTATTGGTCTCCATCATTTACACCCCCTTATTTTAGTAGGCGCCAGTCTTCTTCATCTGGCCGCATTGCATCAATATGGATCAAATAATCCATTGGGTGTACATTCTGAGATGGATAAAATTGCTTCTTACCCTTATTTTTATGTAAATGATCTTGTAGGTCGGGTAGCTTCTGCTATCTTTTTTTCCATTTGGATTTTTTTTGCTCCTAATGTTTTGGGGCATCCCGACAATTATATACCTGCTAATCCGATGCCCACCCCGCCTCATATTGTGCCGGAATGGTATTTCCTACCGATCCATTCCATTCTTCGCAGTATACCTGACAAAGCGGGAGGTGTAGCCGCAATAGCACCAGTTTTTATATCTCTCTTGGCTTTACCTTTTTTAAAAGAAATGTATGTGCGTAGTTCAAGTTTTCGACCGATTCACCAAGGAATATTTTGGTTGCTTTTGGCGGATTGTTTACTACTAGGTTGGATCGGATGTCAACCTATGGAGGCACCATTTGTTACTATTGGACAAATTCCTTCTGTCTTTTTCTTCTTGTTCTTTGCCATAACGCCCATTCCGGGACGAGTTGGAAGATGAATTCCAAAATATTACACGGATGAGACACATCACACCAGATCCTTTTCTCCTTTTGGCCATGGCCATATAATGAACAGGACTATTTCTCCTTTTGGCCATAGCCATAGAAGAAGCTTCTCCTCCGGAGCGGGGGGGCCACCTGACAATTATGAAGAAACATTTTAAGCGTGGATTTTGTGATCGGATTATAAAGATTTCCCTGGTTTAGAGTGCAAGATAGACTCACTTCTTTCATTCCTGGAACCTGGGGAGATCCTATTCATGGTGCACACGTTCCCCCGGGAGTTTGCTCTACTCGAGATCTTGGAACCGAGGATATCCGAAAAATAATTGCTCACTCGCACAAGCAGTGGAAGGCACCCAAAAAGGGAGGCTAGTAATTAATTAGTTTTTTTGGCAGATTTGTATTGTTTCTTGAATTGGTAGGGATCTCGAAGTAGTTCTAGTAGGTTTCTCAGGAAATAGAGATGTCGAGGCCCCTACTTACCTTATGGGTAGGTAGGGGGAAGGAAGAGTGGGTTAGAGGGCTTCCTTCATAGTGCATACCTCTCTTTCTCTTTTGAGTTTTTCTGGTGGATTCTACAAGATCCTATGTCTCTTAGCGCCCGGGTGTTGAAAGTGGTTTATTTTCCAACTGCTCCTAAGTGCTGCTCTAGGAAACAAACGTAACAGATATGGACGGGAATAAATAATGGACGCTGAGTAAATTTGTAATATTCCTATTAGCCATGTCACTTAGGGAAACTTCTGGGCGTGTCCCGGCATTATAAGAAGACCGGTAACAAAGGAAGGAGACTATCTATTTGCTGAGACTATGGTTACTCTTAGCTTGACATACAGAGTTTAGGATGTGATCGATCGGTCGGGAGGACAATAATAACAATGTAGAGAATTGGTCTAGCTACAACCCCCCCCCCCAGTGGAATTAAAGCAACTCGCCAAGGCTAGTTCGATAGAAATGGAACCCTTGTGGAGAGATAGGATCCCCATCTTTCGGTGGAACAACCTCTTGATCTTACGCCCTATGTTCTTGGTAAAGTGAGCTAGGTCATAGCCTATTGCTACCCAATCTACAAGTCAGTCTACTTCTGGCTCTTGCCTTGATTGGAACGGCTTTCGAGTAAGAAAGGGCCTTTACTTTCCCCCTGAGAGTAGGAAAATCATGATCGGGATAGCGGACGTAAAGCTATTGAACTTAGGTATGCTCTTTCCTTTTGTCGAAGTGGAATCATAGAACACAATGTGATACGATGAGATAGAAAATGCAATGGAAATGGAAATAAGGATAGAAAACGGGTTACCTACTCTACTCCTAAGGGTCAAAGCAAGCCCTTTAATTTCATTCTTTATTCTTACATTAAAGAATGAATCAAATCTCCCCAATTAGGATTCGAACCTACGACCAATCAGTTAATAGTCGATCGCTCTATCGAACTGAGCTATTGAGGACGAACGAATTGCTTAATAAGTTGAACACCCACATAATCTTGATTTGACACAGCAACACTTTCCATAACAACAGGGATTAAAAAATAGGTGATCAGGACTCGGATCCTGGGTATCTATCTGACGTGTGATAAGGCGGGGACAGGATTCGAACCTGCAGTCTTCAGGTCATGAGCCTGATGAGTTCACCAATTCCTCTACCCCGCTTTAGTCTAAACCTTTCATTAACATACATAAAATATAGTTCGATGCCAGGTGGATACTTGACATGTTCCCCTCGGGATACCTTCTTCTTACATAAGCATCTGTCTCTGAGGTTGACATAACAGATCTAGCTAATGATACAGGAACCGTTGGCCAGATGAAAGGAAGTAGGCAAGTCGATTGATCAAGGAGAAAACCTTGATCTTTCCTTTACCCCTAGATTTCGGACTATCCAAAAGGAACACGAGGAGATTTGGCACATCAGCACGCATTCCTACTACTTGTTAAAACAAACTGCTATCATGGAGAAGCTCTACTAAGCTATATCAATAGGCTCCGCTCCTTTCCTGGACTGGACTGAAACTAATAGGCTGCTTCCTCGTTTGTACTTCAACTAGGAGGTTGTTGATATCACTCTAGATTCTCGAAAGGATATTGGATTGATTTCAAATCAAGGATACTATTGAAATCGGGTAACGAACCTATTGTTACTTATTCTTTTGTCCTCCTCGGCTCTAGTTGAACAATGCACACACCCTGCTTTAGCTGCACATAATAATGTGATCCGTGAGGCGGCTAGCTATTAGTTAGTGCGATGTGCAGTGAAGTGAGAGATCTCTCTACTCTAGTAGACCAGATGAAATAGCTGCAATGACTAATATTTGATTGGGAAGACAGAATACATATGTTGACGTGCCCAGTCGAGCTACCGTAAGGTAGTCTAGTTAAGGAAAGGAAACCGGCTATTATCCTCACGCTAAGGGTGCGATTCCTTACTCTCGCCAAGATTCATCTTTCTCCACAAGCTGGGTTTAAGCTTTCTATCTGTCCTTTCATATCTGAACAATAAATAATAGAATAGTAGGGCCCTTGATTTATGGGATAACCCGACCAAAGCATAACGATAGGATTCCTAGCAAAAGGTAGGGCAAGTGAGTTCTACACAATATTAGATAATGAAACGAGCCTTCCTCCTTCCTGGAACCTCTGGATCTGAGGCCCCGGCACCCAAGTAAGTTATCAAACCTGTTCTGTTTGCTAGTTTCCCGTAATCCGTAATAGAGTCCTTTGCTGGCACTTTTCGTCTCACCTAGCGCGATGCGAAGTTCAGTAGCAGACCAGAAAAAAATATCGACTTCTACTCTCCAAAGCAGACCAGAAACTAGTATCGACTTATCCTCGGGGGGAAGAAGTCTTCATTGGGCCCATTGTCAAATAGCTCTGAGGAAAAGGCTGCACTGAACTAGAAACCACTAGGTTCGCCTTGCCCGGGAGGACTTGATCTTCTTGATTCAGCAGATCAACGCATCCCACCATCTGAAAGAAAAGAAGGAACACAACCTTTCTCTTCTCTAGAACTGGATGGGGAGAGTAGTATCCTGCACTAACCAATTAGAAGCAAGTGCTATGGTCATACTTAACTAGAACTCCCTCTTACTTAACTTCACTAACCATCCCTAACTTAATGGAACTTACCTTAGTACACTATTTCCATTATACAGAGCAAGAGAAAGAACACAATCTTCTTATTATCAATTCTAAGTAGGAAAGTCATGTTAGTGAGTGGTAAAACAATATTCCGACTAAACTAGTCCTCGTAGATTCAAGTAGTGGATTGGTACAATGGTTGTCTTCTCCTTTTGTCCGTAACAGGTCCAAAACTCAAGACTTTGCGCACCCACCATTCACTAAATTAAGGAAGAGAAGCGGGTTGTGAAGCCCCTACTTTGAAGGGGCTATTCTTCCCTTACTTTTTGTCACTCATACACGAAGTCAGTAGTGACACGGGTTCTCGTACCATAATCTTTAACTAGCCCTAATGGATGCGAACATTCGATAGAATCATAGTTTCCCCTACTTTCAATTGCTAATCGACGGTGAAGCTCTTTCCCCTTTCTTCGACCTCCTTCCTGATATCCCTTAACTAATACTTGCCCACCTCCTCTCATTGAGCACTGTCTTCAGCAAAAGTAGGTTTCTAGTTTGCTTTGTTTGCAGACAAGAAGGGAGAAGTGAACTAATGACTAAATCTCAACTCATACTAGCCCATTCCTTCCCAGAACTGCACCGACTACAAGATGTATGAACCTATCGATCCACTTGTAGGGCGGATATTGTATTTCTCTTTCGATCGTTCAAAGCTCCAAGTGCTAGGATCAATGGATGCATGCCCAACTCCAAATACAGATGCAAAGCCTCCAGACGGTGCTGATTCGGGAAGTAGTTGCGGTCACGTTTTCTTCTGGTGGATGGTATCGATCAGCGTTTGAAGGAAGCTCTGTTTTCCTATTAGCATTAGTCAGCTTTTGAGTCACAATGAAAAGGAAGAAAGAAGACTTTTCTAAGCGGCATCGTCCTGATTCAAGCTATTGATCAACCTTCAGTTTCACTTCCCGAATGGCGTTCGAAGCACCCAATCAAGGGTACTTCTCTCTAGCTTACAGAAACAATCACTTAGGCTCACGATGAGAAGTTTCGCCCCATGGCGAGTAAGATGTTTTCCAATCCATGGGAATGAAAGACATAGATAGCGAGCGGGCTACCCACTCTAAACCCACGCCAATCCTTACCATTGGTAACTCTAATTACAAGCTTAATTTGGAACGGAATACCGGTATTTTCTTTTGATTCAAGCACACGAGTCCGATCTCCGGTTAGTCAGATCCATGCATCGAAGATGGGAGCTAGCCAGGAACTAGATATGGTATTCTCTTTACTGCGCGCGATAGCTTAGTAAACTCTTTCATGATCTGTTTTATTGGGCTCACTTCTGCTTATTCGCGTAGAGAGGCATATTTCATTCGATTTGGCTTTAGTTAGTACTTTTTTAGGGCAAAAGTAGGATTCAGGGAAGGAAGTGATTTCCTTTCACCTGCTGATTGATTTTTATCTAAAACGATTATGCTTGGTCCTATGTAAATAAATGTCACATGCTATGTTTTTCTATTGCCTAGAAACGGCTTTATCCACCTGTTGTAGGGAATGCCTCAACGCATGTGTCTACCTACTCTTTTGTGTAATATGTTGGAACTCTCTCTCACCTCGAAATGCCATTTATAGATAGTTAGAATGTGCTTGCTGATATCGGAACACTCCTGGGGACGCCTGACCAACTTGAGATGCTCTTGTAGAAAGAACTCTATTTTGATCTAATCACCGGAACAGCAGCTTTAGGGCAGTATCCCACAGCTGGCTAATAAATATGCCTTTGCAGTCGTTATGAGCGATATCTTGGCGTACCATTAAAGGGAGTCAGTGGGCGCCGTAAGTAGTAATCGAGAACTTGATGAACATACCAACCAGTATGTGAATCTGTAAGTGGAGGTTTTCTAGGCTATATCTAGCTTTCCCTGCCTGGTGAGCCTAGTCTTTCCATGATTTCAGTTCAGAAGGACTATCTGAATGCCATATACCAATCTTAATCCTCCAGCTAATAACCTATCACACATAGTGTGATTTCTCCCTTTTCTCCATCTGCAGAAACTCCCTTCCCTATGTGACTTCAGCTTTCACCGGATGTGGAATTCTCGTTTTGTCCTTGGCTTATTCTTTCTCATGTCTCTATATAGATATTCTTGTCTCTCTGCTCTGATGAGCCTCCAAGCCATAGCAACCTCTTGGGGAAATTACGTGCACTGCATTGCAAATGCACGAGATCAAAGAAATCTAGCGAAGCTGTGGATGAGGCTGGCTAATGGGACGGTCATCTTTCGAACCAAAGTAAAAGGCACTTAAGTTTCATCAGATTCAGACTTACGATCAGTGCTGAAACCAATGGCCGAACATCCCACTTAAGATAAGAGCCCAACCCACTTCCTTTTTTAGGACTCTGTTTTGCAACGACTGAGGCATCAAAATCTTTAGCAGATCTTCCTTCTCCTTGATACTTTTTCTACAAGTCGGCATGTCATCAAAGCCAGGGCTTCTCGCCTTTCCTTTTGACGGCTCCTATCCCTAGACACTGGCCCCCAATACCAATACTAGAGATTTGCCTTGGCTGTAGTTCAAAGAAGTTCATCGGCTTTGGGAAGATGCGAAACTTATACCATTGTCGTTGGACAGATATGAACCTTACGCGGGAAGCGGGTGAGCATATCCCTAGAATACCTGCCTATCCTACCTAACGCTAGATTGAACCTAACGCAAGAGCGATTACTACGATGAAAATGACTTTTACGAGTGATACCTTTGTCTTTGGTGCTTGAGTTGTCCTCCCAGCGGTGTGGTCCTCAATTTCAGAAATGACATATTGAACCGATATCTTTAGCATATAAAAAATCTGGCATACCCCTTTGACGGCATCCCTCCTCTAAAGGTGCTTCCTTCCTTCAAGCAACGCATTCGTGAACCAATACGTAGTACACGACGTAGTAAATCAATTAAATAATGCAATCCGGGTTAAAGAAATGAAATGGTTGTTGCCTTCTCCGACAAGAAGGATTTCTTTTATGAGCGCTAGAGGGACGAGCTAGATACCTTTTTATATGACGAGCGCTAGAGAATAGAAATATCATACTTTTTGCGTTGGATCATCTGATGAAGTGGATGCATACATGTACCTCAAGTGGCATTTTCCTTGTGGTGTAATGTGTTCCCATATGGAGGTGACTATTGACTTGAAAAATAGGATCAAGAACTCACATATATTCATGAAAACATAATAGGATCATATCTGAAAACATGGCACTCGGGCCCTAGTGACAAGCATTAAGCATAGCAAAGTCATAGCAACATCAATCTTAGAACATAATGGATACTAGGGATCAAACCCTAACAAAACTAACTCGATTACATGATAAATCTCATCCAACCCATCACCATCCAGCAAGCCTACGATGGAATTACTCACGCACAGCGGTGAGCATCATGCAATTGGTGATGGAGGAAGGTTGATGACGACGATGGCGACGGATTCCCCTCTCTGGAGCACCGAACGGACTCCAGATCAGCCCTCCCGAGAGAGATTAGGGCTTGGCGGTGGCTCTGTATCGTAAAACGCAATGAATTCTTCTCTCTGGTTTTTTTCTCCCCGAACGTGAATATATAGAGTTGGAGTTGACGCCGATGGAGCCTCAGGGGGCCTACGAGACAGGGGTGCGCCCCAAGGGGGTGGGCGTGCTTGCACCCTCGTGGATAGGGTGTGGGCCCCCTGGTATTGATTCTTTTGCCAGTATTTTTTATTAATACCAAAACGTGTCTCCGTTGATTTTCAGGTTAATCCAAGAACTTCTATTTCTGGACAAAAATAACACCATGGCAATTATTCTGAAAACGGCGTCAGTCCGGGTTAGTTCCATTCAAATCATGCAAGTTAGAGTACAAAACAAGGTCAAAAGTGTTTGGAAAAGTAGATAAGTTGGAGACATATCAACTCCCCCAAGATTAAACCTTTTCTTGTCCTCAAGCAATTCAGTTGACAAACTGAAAGTGATAAAGAAAAACTTTTACAAACTCTGTTTGATCTTGCTGTTGCAAATATGTAAAGCCAGCGTTCAAGTTTTTAGAAAATATTATGAACTAACCATATTAACAATAACATTTAGGTCTCATGTTTACTCATATCAATGGCATAATCAACTAGAGAGCAATAATAATAAATCTCGGATGACAACACTTTCTCAAAACAATCATAATATGATATAATAAGATGGTATCTTGCTATCCCTTTCTGAGACCGCAAAACATAAATGCAGAGCATCCCTGAAGATCAAGGACTGACTGGAAATTGTAATTCATGGTAAAAGAGATCCAGTCATACTCAATGAAAATTAATAGCAATGCATACAAATGACAGCGGTGCTCTCCAACTGGTGATTTTTAATAAGAGGATGATGACTCAACATAAAATTAAATAGATGGGCCCTTTGCAGAGGGAAGCAGGGATTTGCAGAGGTGCCAGAGCTCGAGTTTGGAAACAGAGATGAATAATATTTTGAGTGGCATACTTTCATTGTCAACATAACAACCAAGAGGTCTCGATATCTTCCATGCTACACACATTATAGGCGGTTCTCAAACAGAATGGTAAAGTTTATACTCCCCCACCACCATCAAACATCAATCCATGGCTTGTCCGAAACAATGGGTGCCTCTAACTAACAACAATCTTGGGGGACTTTTATTTGCAATTATTTTGATTTGAGCACGGGACTGGGCATCCCGGTTACTGGCCATTTTCTCGTGAATGATGAGCGGAGTCCACTCATCTTGAGAATAACCCACATAGCATGGAAGATATAGACAGCCCTAGTTGATACATGAGCTATTCGAGCATACAAAACAGAATTTCATTTGAAGGTTTAGAGTTTGGCACATACAAATTTACTTGGAACGGCAGGTAGATACCTCATATAGGAAGGTATGGTGGACTCATATGGAATAACTTTGGGGTTTATGGAAGTGGATGCATAAGCAGTATTCCCACTTAGTACAAGTGAAGGCTAGAAAGAGACTGGGAAGCGACCAACTAGAGAGCGAGAATAGTCATGAACATGCATTAAAATTAATCAACACTGAGTGCAAGCATGAGTAGGATATAATTCACCATGAACATAAATATCGTGGAGGCTATGTTGATTTTGTTTCAACTACATCCGTGAACATGTGCCAAGTCAAGCCACTCGAATCGTTCAAAGTAGGATACCACCCTATCATACCACATCACAACCATTTTAATAGCATGTTGGCACGCAAGGTAAACCATTATAAACTCTTAGCAAATTAAGCATGGCATGAGCAACTATAATCTCTAATTGTCATTGCAAACATGTTTCATTCATAATAGGCTGAGTCAGGACCGATGAACAAATCATATTTACAAAAACAAGATCGTTCGAGTTCATACCAGCTTCTCTCATCTCAATCGGTCCATCATATATCGTCACTATTGCCTTTCACTTACACAACCGAACAGTGCGGATAATAATAATAGTGCACGTGCATTGGACTAAGCTGGAATCTACAAGCATTTAATACAAGGGAGAAGACAAGGTAATATGGGCTCTTGGTTAGATCAACAATAATGCATATGAGAGCCACTCAACATTTTCATCATGGTCTTCTCCTCTCGACCCCCAAAGAAAAGAAATAAAACTATTTACACGGGAAAGCTCCAAACAAGCAAAAGAAGAATGAGAAATCTTTTTGGGTTTTCCTTTAATTACTACTACTGAAGTCATGGAAAGTAAACTAGCTACAACTACAAGTAATTTTTTTTGGTTTTTTAAGGTTTTTCAAACACACAAGAAGAAGGCTTAGAAAAGAAAATAAACTAGCATGGATAGTACAATGAAAAAGTATGAGCACCGACAACAAGAATGAGTGTGTGAACATGAATGTAATGTCGGTGAGAAATACGTACTCCCTCAAGCTTAGGCTTTTGGCCTAAGTTGATCTATGGCCACTGCTGGCCTGGTGGATATCCAAAGTCGTAGCTCGGGTCGTACTAAGATGCAGCAGCTACTACCTGAAGAGCTGCAGCTTGAAGGTGAGTTGCCTCCGTCCTCCTCTCGTACTCGTTCGCCTCCTCCCTAGTTATAACATATCTCCTTTTTGCTTAAAAGTTAAAGAAAGTAGGAGCGGGGAGGGCAACATGGACAGTGCACTGCCTGTCGAAGATTAGTCGATACTGGAGGAACTGTTTGTTCCTCTCAAGAAACTGATGGCGAACCATATCATTATAATCTAGGTAAGCAGGAGATAGCTCTATATCATTTCCATGTATGGGCACATTAAGATAATTAGCTACACGAGTTGCATAAATTCCACCAAACAAATCTCCACTTATAACGTTAAGATGCAACCTTTGAGAAACAATAGCCCCCAAGTTATTTTGTTTATCACCTAATACCGCACTCTTGAGGACACTAAGATGTGGAGCGCACATGTGACAAGCCCCATCTTTACCGTTAATGCATCTACCAATAAAGAGAGCAAAATAATGTATGGAAGGGAAATGAATGCTCCCTATGGTAGCTTGTGTGATTTCCCTAGATTCCCCCAGAGTGATACTAGCAAGAAAGTCTTTATATTAAGATTTGTGAGGTTCACTAGCATTGCCCCAGTGCGGGAGTTTACAAGAAGTACTAAAATATTCTAAGTCCATGGTATATGATTTATCATAAAGATTAAATAAAACAGTGTGAGAATTGTGTGATGATGTAAATTTAAACCTCCTCACAAAGGAATCAGTTAGATAGTGGTACTTCACTTATCTGACACGAAGTCCTCAAGATCAGCATTACACATATACGCGTCAAATTCATCCTTGAAGCCTTCCTAGACTATGAACTCCTCTAACGGCCATTCATAAGGCTGCACTTGAGCTTCCCTCGGTGGTTCATCGTCTGGCTCACATATCGCGAGCCTTGGTCCTTGCTTCCTTGAGGAACCACCTTGGTACATTTTCTTAAACATTTTCTTTCTCTGAAAAATTTCTGAAATTTTTAGTGACTCAAAATAAAAGTGAACCAAACTCAACAAGATTGATAACAACTACTTCGACAAGTGCCTAGAGGCCATATCATGCATTAAAACAACTTGGGACCATATAAATTTGACATGCAGGCTCAAGAACAGGGTCACCTTAGCAGCAAAAATTTGCAATAAATAAAGCACTAGAACAAAAACTAATTGGACCATTGGAGGAGTCACATACCGAGGAACAATCCCCCAAAGCTGTTTTGTGAATGAAGCTTTGAGCAAGGAGATCGAAAATGGCAGCAAGATGAGCTAGAACTCGGGTTTGAGCTATGGGAGGATTATTTTTTCTGGAGGAAAACGATGTGTGTGGGTGCTGCAATAAGTGGAGGGGTCCACGAGGCAGGGGGCGCGCCCCGGGGGGGCGGCACCCTTGTGTCTAGATGGTGGGGCCCCCTCGTGTGTTCTCAATGCCAGTAATTCTAAAATATTCTACAAAAAATCATATATCATTTTCAGGACATTTGGAGAACTTTTATTTCAGGGTATTTTTATTGCAAGGATAATTCAGAAAACAGACTAAAAATACTATTTTTGCTTTATTTAATCTAAATTACAGAAAGTAAAAGGAGGGTACACAGAGTTGTGCTTTCTAACTTCATCCATCTCATGCTCATCAAAAGGAATCCACTAACAAGGTTGATCAAGTCTTGTTAACAAACTCTTTTTGAATCGCCTAAAACCGGAGAATTTTCGAATAACTAGGTTACTCAATGGGGATATGCACGTCCCCAACAATAAGAATATCATATTTATTCTTGACAGTAGGAAGAGGGAATTCAAAACCTCCAATAGTAATCATTGAAAATTTTCCAATAGAATTGATACTGTGGACCTGAGGTTGTTTCCTCGGAAAGTGTATCGTATGCTCATTACCATTAACATGAAAAGTGGCATTACCTTTGTTGCAATCAATAACAGTCCCTCCAGTATTCAAAAAGGGTCTACCAAGGATAATCGACATACTATCGTCCTCGAGAATATCAAGAATAACAAAGTCTGTTAAAATAGTAACATTCGCAACCACAACAGGCACATCCTCACAAATACCGACAGGTATAGCAGTTGATTTGTCGGTCATTTGCAAAGATATTTCAGTAGGTGTAAACTTATTCAAATCAAGTCTACGATATAAAGAGAGAGGCATAACACTAACACCGGCTCCAAGATCACATAAAGCAGTTTTAACATAGTTTCTTTTAATGGAGCATGGTATAGTTGGTACTCCTGGATCTCCTAGTTTCTTTGGTATTCCACCTTTAAAAGTATAATTGGCAAGCATGGTGGAAATTTCAGCTTCCGGTATCTTTCTTTTATTTGTAACAATATCTTTCATATACTTAGCATAAGGATTCATTTTAAGCATATCAGTCAAGCGCATACGTAAAAAGATAGGTCTAATCATTTCACCAAAGCCCTCAAAATCCTTATCATCCTTTTTTGGATGGTTTAGGAGGAAAAGACATGGGTTTCTGAACCCATGGTTCTCTTTCTTTACTGTGCTTTCTAGCAACAAAGTCTCTCTTATCATAACGTTGATTCTTTGATTGTGGGTTATCAAGATCAACAGCATGTTTAATCTCTCATTGTTATTGCTAGTTTGAGCATCAACATGAACATCATCATTAACATTATCACTAGGTTCATGTTCATTACCAGATTGTGTTTCAGCATCAGAAATAGAAATATCATTGGGATTCTCAGGTGTGTCAACAACAGGTTCACTAGAAGCATGCAAAGTCCTATCATTTTTCTTTTTCTTCTTCTTAGAAGGACTAGGTATATCAACATTAGTTCTCTGAGAATCTTGCTCAACTCTCTTAGGGTGTCCCTTAGGATACAAAGGTTCCTGAGTCATTTTACCCCCTCTAGTCACAACTCTAACAACATTATCATTTTTCTTATTATTCGATTCATTGAGCAAATCATATTGTGCTTTAAGCACTTGTTCTACTTGAGTGGTAACCATAGAAGCATGTTTACTAATAAGTTTAAGGTCACCTTTAACTCTAGACATATAATCACTCAAGTGTTCAATCATATAAGCATTACGTTTCAATTGTCTACCAACAAAAGCATTAAAGTTTTCTTGTTTAATAAAAAAATTATCAAACTCATCCAAGCATTGGCTAGCGGACTTATAATGAGGAATATCACCTTCATCAAATCTATAGAGAGAATTTACCTTTACTACCTGTGTCGGGTTATTAAGACCATGTATTTCTTCAATAGGTGCTAAATTCTTAACATCTTCATCTTTAATACCCTTTTCTTTCATAGATTTCTTTGCCTCTTGCATATCTTCAGGACTGAGAAATAGAATACCCCTTTTCTTCGGAGTTGGCTTAGGAGTTGGTTCAGGAAGTGTCCAATCATTATCTTTACTCAATATATTATTCAATTACAATTCAGCTTGCTCAACAGTTCTTTACCTAAAAAAACAACCAGCATAACTATCCAGATGGTCTCTGGAAGCATCGGATAGTCCATTATAAAAGATATCAAGTATTTCATTTTTCTTGAGAGGATGATCAGGCAAACATTAAGTAAACGGAGAAGCCTCCCCCAAGCTTGTGGTAGACTCTCTTCTTCAATTTTCACAAAATTATATATTTCCCTTAAGGCAGCTTGTTTCTTATGAGCGGGGAAATATTTAGCAGAGAAGTAATAAATCATATCCTGGGGACTATGCACACAACCAGGAGCAAGAGAATTAAACTATATTTTAGCATCACCCTTTAATGAGAACGGAAATAACTGTAGTAGTAACGAATCTTTTCCTCATGAGTGAATAGGGTGGCTATATCATTTAATTTAGTAAGATGTCCACAACAGTTTCAGATTCATAGCCATAAAAAGGATCAGATTCAACCAAAGTAATTAACTCAGGCTCGACAAAGAAATCATAATCCTTATCAGAAATATAGATAGGTGAAGTAGCAAAAGCAGGGTCATATTCCATTCTAGCATTCAAAGATTTTTCTTTCAGCTTAGCTAACAGTTTCTTAAGATCACATCTATCTTTGCAAGCTAAAAGATCTCTAGCAGTTTCTTCATCCATAACATAACCCTCAGGCACATCACGCAATTCATATCTAGGGGGAGAATCTTCATCATCACTTTCATCAATATTATCTGTTTCAATAATTTCATTCTCTCTAACCCTAGCAAGTTGTTCATCAAGAAATTCACCTAATGGCATGGTATTATCAAGAATAGAAGTAGTTTCATCATAAGCATCATGCATAGCAGAAGTGGCATCATCAATAACATGCGACATACGAGAATCAATAGCAGGTGTAGGTGTCGCAAATTTACTCTGAACAGAAGGTGAATCAAGTGCGGAGCTAGATGGCAGTTCCTTACCTCCCCTCGTAGTTCAGGGAAAAATCTTGGTTCCTTCATCTTTAGAGTTCCTCATAGTGATCAACAGATATAAATCCCAAGTGACTCAAAGAATAGAGCTATGCTCCCCGGCAATGGCGCCAGAAAATGGTCTTGATAACCCACAAGTAAAGGGGGTCACAACAGTTTTCGAGGGTAGAGTATTCAACCCAAATTTACTGATTCGACACAAGGGGAGCCAAAGAATATTCTCAAGTATTAGCAGTTGAGTTGTCAATTCAACCACACCTGAAAGACTTAATATATGCAGCAAAGTATTTAGTAGCAAAGTAGTGTGGAAGTAACGGTAACGGTGGCAAAAGTAACAGTAGTAGTTTTAGTTGTAATCGTAAGAGTGGCAACGGAAAAGTAACTAAGCAAAGATAAATATGTGAAAAGCTCGTAGGAAATGGATCAGTGATGGATAATTATGTCGGATGTGATTCCTCATGCAACAGTTATAACATAGGGTGACACAGAACTAGCTCCAGTTCATCAATGTAATGTAGGCATGTATTCTGAATATAGTCATACGTGCTTATGAAAAAGAACTTGCATGCCATCTTTTGTCCTACCCTCCCGTGGCAGCGGGGTCCTATGGGAAACTAAGGGATATTAAGGCCTCCTTTTAATAGAGTACCAGACCAAAGCATTAACACTTAGTGAATACATGAACTCCTCAAACTATGGTCATCATCGGGAGTGGTCCCGATTATTGTCACTTCAGGGTTACCGGATCATAACACATAGTAGGTGACTATTGACTTGCAAAATAGGATCAAGAACTCACATATATTCATGAAAACATAATAGGTTCATATCTAAAATCATGGCACTCGGGCCCTAGTGACAAGCATTAAGCATAGCAAAGTCATAGCAACATCAATCTTAGAACATAATGGATATTGTAGGATCGGAAGTATGTCTAGAGAGGGGGTGATTAGACTACTTGACCAAATAAAAACTTAACCTTTTCCCAATTTTAGTTCTTGGCAGATTTTAGCTATTGTAGGACAAGTCAAGCAATCATCACACAATTCAAGCAAGCATGCAAAGAGTATATTGGCAGCGGAAAGTAAAGCATGCAACTTGCAAGAATGTAAAGGGAAGGGTTTGGAGAATTCAAACGCAATTGGAGACACGGATGTTTTTCCCGTGGTTCGGATAGGTGGTGCTATCCTACATCCACGTTGATGGAGACTTCAACCCACGAAGGGTAACGGTTGCGCGAGTCCACGGAGGGCTCCACCCACGAAGGGTAACGGTTGCGCGAGTCCACGGAGGGCTCCACCCACGAAGGGTCCACGAAGAAGCAACCACCCACAAAGGGTCCACGAAGTAGCAACCTTGTCTATCCCACCATGGCCATCGCCCACGAAGGACTTGCCTCACTAGCGGTAGATCTTCATGAATTAGGCGATCTCCTTGCCCTTACAAACTCCTTGGTTCAACTCCACAATCTTGTCGGAGTCTCCCAAGTGACACCTAGCCAATCTAAGAGACACCACTCTCCAAGAAGTAACAAATGGTGTGTTGATGATGAACTCCTTGCTCTTGTGCTTCAAATGATAGTCTCCCCAACACTCAACTCTCTCTCATAGGATTTGGATTTTATGGAAAGAAGATTTGAGTGGAAAGCAACTTGGGGAAGGCTAGAGATCAAGATTCATATGGTAGGAATGGAATATCTTGGTCTCAACACATGAGTAGGTGGTTCTCTCTCAGAACATATGAGTTGGAATTGTGTATGTGTTCTGATGGCTCTCTCCATGAATGAAGAGGAGGTGGAGGGGTATATATAGCCTCCACACAAAATTCAACTGTTACACACAGTTTTCCAATCTCGGTGGGACCGAATCAACAAACTCGGTCGGACCGAAAAGGTAAACCTAGTGACCGTTAGAGATTTTCGGTGGGACTGACATGCAACTCCGTAGGACCGATATGGTTAGGGTTTGGGCATAACGTAATCTCGGTGAGACCGATTACACAAACTCGGTGAGACCGAGTTTGGTAATAAGCTAACCAGAGAGTTGGTCAGGCAAACCCGGTGGGACCGATTTGCTCTTTCGGTGAGACCGAAAAGTTACAAAAGGGAAACAAAGAGTTTACATTGCAATCTCGGTGGGACTGATTCGCTCTTTCGGTGAGACCGAAAAGTTACGAAAGGGAAACAGAGAGTTTGCAATCCCATCTCGGTGAGACCGAGATCCCTATCGGTAGAACCGAATTGCTAGGGTTTGGCAGTGGCTTATGACAAGTGAAACTCGGTGGCGCCGGATAGAAAGAATCGGTAGGACCGAGTTTGGCTTAGGGTTTAGGTCATATGTGGATATGGGAAAGTAGTTGAGGGTTTTGGATCATATCACTGCGCCGGATAGAAAGAATCGGTAGGACCGAGTTTGGCTTAGGGTTTAGGTCATATGTGGATATGGGAAAGTAGTTGAGGGTTTTGGAGCATATAACTAAGCACATGAAGCAAAAGGCTCATTAAGCAACACCTCATCCCTCCTTGATAGTATTGGCTTTTCCTAAAGACTCAATGTGATCCTGGATCACTAAAATACAAAATGAAGAGTCTTGAGCTTTTGAGCTTGAGCCAATCCTTTGTCCTTAGCATTTTGAGGGTTCCACTTTCACATCCATGCCATGCCAATCATTGAGCTTTCCTGAAATAGTCATCTTGGAATAGCATTAGCTCAATGAGCTATATGTTGTTATGAATTACCAAAACCACCTAGGGATAGTTGCACTTTCAATACTAGGGATCAAACCCTAACAAAACTAACTCGATTACATGATAAATCTCATCCAACCCATCACCATCCAGCAAGCCTACGATGGAATTACTCACGCACGGCGGTGAGCATCATGAAATTGGTGATGGAGGAAGGTTGATGATGATGATAGCGATGGATTCCCCTCTCCGGAGCCCCGAACGGACTCCAAATCAGCCCTCCTAAGAGAGATTAGGACTTGGTGGCAGCTCCATATCGTAAAACGCGATGAATCCTTCTCTCTGATTTTTTTTTCTCCCCGAACGTGAATATATAGAGTTGGAGTTGACGTCGGTGGAGACTCGGGGGGCCCACGAGGCAGGGTGGCGCCCTAGGGGGTGGGCACACCCTGCACCCTCATGGACAGGGTGTGGGCCCCTGGTATTGATTCTTTGGCCAGTATTTTTTATTAATTCCAAAACGTGTCTCCATTGATTTTCAGGTCATTCCGAGAACTTTTATTTCTACACAAAAATAACGCCATGGCAATTCTGCTGAAAACAGCGTCAGTCCGGGTTAGTTCCATTCAAATCATGCAAGTTAGAGTCCAAAACAAGGTCAAAAGTGTTTGGAAAAGTAGATACGTTGGAGACGTGTCACGCGCCGGAAAGACCATCCGCTCCGCCTCCATGAGCTCCGGGTGTTGCCGGTGGAGCTCTTGCATGTAGGCCTCATCGACGGCCTCGGCCACGAGGCATTCCCACGCCTTGCGGTCCTCCTGTGCAATAGCCGAGCTCACCACCCCTGGCTCCGGCGGGACGAGGTCGACCGGACGTGTGCCGAATGAGAAACTGAGCCTAGCCATCGCGCCGTGGTCGCGGACCTGCCAGCGGTCATACTCCATGGCCGCGAGCTCGGCCGTGTGGAAACTATCGAGCCATCGGCAGGTGTGGGTCTGCCGATCCGTAATCTCGGTGACCCAGGTCCCCCACCGCCGCTTCCGAACCCTAAGGTAGGACCTCATCGGTTGCAGGGCCTGAGGGAGGACGGGGAAGTCCTTGAACCGGCGTAGGGGCGCGGTGGCGGGCAGATCAGGCGACCGGCAACGGCGAATCAATAAGGAGCCCGCGGAGGACGATGGGGACACCTCGGCGGCCACCTCGCTAGCGTCGGGCAAAGAGGTCGCGATAAACCTCTTTTGTCCATTGGATCCTCGAGCTCCCCGACACACAGGCAGAGGTTGAGATGGAGGCGGCGATGGCAATTGTTTTGAGCAAGGGAGGGGGTGGTGTGTGTCTGTGTGAGGGGAGGTTTTGGGGGGTGTGTGGAGGAAATACCGTGGCAAGTGAAAATTTACTAGGTGGATGTAAAATGTCGGGCTACTGAAAATTTGGATCAAGGGCGAGTAGATATTTTTTAGATTGCGACGGATGCGGAGGTGGTTGTAAAATGTTGGGGCTACTGAAAATTTGGATCAAGGGCAGGCAGATATTTTTGAGATTGCGAGGGGTGCAGAGGTGGGAGTAACAAGGCGGGGCTACTAACAATTTGAATCATGGGTGGGTTCATATTTTTGAGATTGCAAAGGATGTAGAGGTGGGAGTAACAAGGCGGGGCTACTGAAAATTTGAATCAAGGGCGAGCAGATATTTTTGAGAATGCGAGGGATGTAGAGGCAGGAGTAAAATGTCGGGGCTACTAAAAATTTGAATCAAGGGATTAAAGCAGAGCGGGAGTAACAGGCATCGCACACGGTCCACACATACTAATCATGTGCTATCAAACATAAAAACCTTCCAGGCTGTAGATATTTTTGAGATTACGAGGCAGTGGATATTTTCAAGAACGGGAGGCAAGCCTCATGGAGCCCAATTTATTGTGCTGATGTGAGTCACTGCAGGGGCATGGGCGTGGCACACGGATAGTCTGACCGAACTGTGTCTGTTGTGTACCCAATCGCAGACGTTTTCTGCGTCCAACTTGTGTGCCTTTTATAAATTTGGCAAAAATAATAACACGGGAAAGGGTCAGAACATGAACACACTTGCATGTGGACCAAATATATGTATGAAAAGGGTGGTTTGATGTTCGAATACCCAACGCACAACTTTCATGTGACACCTGTCGCACAAAGTGCACAGTATTGCTAGTCAGCCAGCCCCTACGAACCCCACTTTGTGTCAGTGGTAAGGGAATCCTAGCTACGAATGCATGACCCCAGATAGTTAGGTTTGAAATCTCACCCTATCGTAACACAAAACATATAGGAGTCCATCATATATACGGTCAAACTTCCCCATACGCTTCCGGACAAAGGTGGACTGTGTGTCGACCCACAAATGTGTGTTTGTGGCAGGAGATGTGTGAGACCACATACGAACCACCTGCGGGTGGCCCTATACTATGTGTATGAAAAGGGTGTGGTGTGATATTTAACTACCATTCAAAACTTTGATGTGGCACGTGTGCCTTACAAAATAACCGGACTTCCCCGGCCCCGAGGAGTTTGCGGCTAGTACGAAGTAGCGCCCCCCCCCCCCACACACACACACACGTGTCAGGGGGACATCTCACCAAGACGTACTTTAACATGGACGAAACAGAATCCAACTTGATTGTATAACCTCTCTCGCTCGTTGTTGGTCAAAGTGATGGACGTCCACACAGCCTCGCAAAATGGGCTAGCTTGTCGCCGATAACCTCGCGAGGGAGTCCTGTCTAAAGACTAAACCCACTCTGTGCATGTGGCCCAATTATGTATATGAAAGTGGTGTGTGTGGTGTTTGAATATGGAATGCACAAATTTGATGTGCCACCATGCTTTGGAACCGTAAAATCCCCACACTGGGCGAGGGTTCACGATGTGTAGCATGCATGCGCTCAAACTTAATTAGGCTTGGAATGATCGACCTACTATATGGTAACACGAACCAAAGAAGAAGAATCCACCCTGGTAAGCTTTCTCATCGTCGGTCGAAATAATGGACGTCCACGCGGGCCTACGAATATATATAGGCTTGCCGCCCATAACAGAGAGAGTGAGAGTGTCCAAAGACAAACATTGCATGCATGTGTTCCAAGCATATTTATGGAGGTGCGTGATGCATGCATATGTGTTGAATACCTAATGCACAACATTGATGCGGTGCATGCGTTCAAAATCGCACAGGTCCCCACACAGAGCAAGAGTTTCATGACATGTCGTGTGCTCGCCCCCCCCCCCCCTGATCCAGCGAGATCGATTCATGTGTACACATGCGCTATTATATATGTAATCTCACATCATGACCTATATGATGTGGAAAACAAAAAATAAATCCCCTCCTAAGTCAAAATAATTAACCTCTCTCGTTGTCGGAAGCATCGCCGATAACCACGTGGGTGAGTGCCATGGGACAACCACCATCGCTTGCACGTGTCACAAAACATATATATGAAGAGGTGTGTGGTTTTGATGTTTTGAATACCTAATGCACAACCTTTTGATGTGGCATTCGCCTCAAAAACCGCAAAGTCCCCACACAGAGTGAGGTTCATGTGTGACAACTAGTATATGTTGGTCCCATCCCTCTTTCGACACGTACTATATATATACTCCTACCGCAAAGTCCCCACACTATTATGATCATAGGATCATAATATTATTCTGATAACAATGGGCTCTATATAAAAGCCGACGAGGTCCTCCTGAACTCCTGAGAAAAAAACGCGGCCAAACCGGCCCTGCATCCCCGTTCTACAACCCGCACCCTCCCACGACTAGTAAGCTGGCACGTGCAATGCACGTCTAACAAAGTAGAAAATTATTTTCTCATTCATTTTGTTTTGACTTATAAGGCAGTAAAAAACATCATATATCAATTTTCGGATGCAAGATTTAACCAAATAATTGCAGAGAAAAAAATTAGGCAAGATTTCGGAGCCTCTCTACTTGCAAATTGCAATATAGAGACAAGCATCTTTTTTGTGAGGAAACGATAATTGGTCATCCAAAAATCTACTGTAGTTCTAAGTTTCCGCATACTAGTTTTGTTGCATTATGGCAATCTTGGAGGTGGCTATATGCTTTATCTACCCCTACCCGAACGAGTGGTAATCATCTCATGCATTAGATACAATTATATTCATGTGAATCAAATTGATTATACAAAAGTATAATGTTTTGTTTCGTCACAAAAAAATCACAATATTCCATTCATGAAATCCTTAAGTATGCACGCACAAAAAAGCAAGTATATCCATATTACATCGCAAAAACAAGTATTTTAGTATTACGTCTTAAAGAAAATACATTCATATCCATTGCAAGCAAGTGTAGTTTTTAAAATAAAAAAACTTGACAGGAGCGATGTTGTATATGTTAGTAGAAGAAGATAGGTTTACAATCAGACACATACCGCTAGATTTTTTTCTAACAGAGAGGAAAAAGCAGGCCCAAAACCTTAGCCCCCACCATGCATCCAAAACAACTCTAACAAAGGCATGTTCCCTCATCCTCACTAACTATCTGATCTTGACTCCCATGTAGTCGTGCAAAAAATATGACTGTTCCAATCTTTTCAAGTTTGCCAAGTGCAGTACAAGGTGACCCCATGAAAATGCCTTTTCTCCTCCTTTGGAACCTGGTCTCCATCCACCAGTCGTAGATGGGAGTGATGTTCTAGGAACTGGGGGAGACAACACCTGGTATCACGACCAAAAGGCCACTGTTGGCCATAGCTGCCTCACAAAGCTGCAAGAAAAGAACATGTGATCTGTCGTCTCTTGGCAAGAGCTACACGCCGGTCAAATCTCACTGCCTGTCCATCTGTAGCGCAGCAGCTTATTGGCCATGGGGATGCGGTCTGCCAAACCAGCAAGGATAAGGACCTCACCTTTGCTCTATATATGCAACCTAACATATAGCTTGAGGAAATAGAGCTTGTGTTCTTCATTCAGGTTGCATTTACCCGCTAGTGGAAATAGAGATATAGTTTTTCTTATAGCCACGGAAGTTAGTGATATCTACACACAACAATGTCCATATGATCAAGTTTGCTGAAACACAATATCTCTGCACACGACATTGCTAGTGTGATAAAGTTTGCAAAGTGAACTTATAACTGCAAGGTTGTATAAACAAACGAGTTTTTCTTGTTAATCCTTTGGAACCATAAGTAGCAGTCTAAATTTACATTCGTCAGTCTACATGGTATAAAACAGCATACCCCTCTCGTGTGACTCGACGAAGGACTATAAGTGCAATGTACATAGATGCCTATTATGACCAATCCCTCTCTATGGGTCTTAATTTATATTCAGTGTCAAGCAGGCCAACACTAATCTACAATAGAAGTGCATGCAGTTACTTCTTCGGCTACTCGGCACTGATGTTGCGGCTCAAGTCATCATGCTGGAAAATACATGGTCGCCTCCTCATTTCATCACATAATGCTACCGGTAGGCTGAAGTCATCATGCTAGCAAATACATGGTTGCTTCATCTCATCAGATAATGCTACTCGTATTAAAGCAACCCAAGACTCAAGTATGAGTCCACACAAATGGACATTGAGAGCCACTATCGGTCTCATTCGCGGAAGGGGTACACGAACGATGCTATCTTCCGACGTATTTTTAGAAATCAAACCAGAAAGAGCACTTCTTAGCTAGGAAAACCATTTCTTCTAGATCCGTCTCAATTTCTTGTATGAACTATTGTGATGTTCCTTGACCATTCAATAATGTTTTTAGCAGTGACATGTATTGACATAACAATCTGAAATGTAAGATGTTGCTCACAAGAAATGTCCCTAGAGGGAACTCTTCCTTAAAAAATACTGCAAACAATAATCTTTTTCTGCCAATCTTACTGGAAACTATACTCACGATATGCAAACGATAACTATTAGGCAGCGAGAACATATACCTTGGACCATTAGTTCTGGAACGAAGCAATGGTGGTGGCGGCTCCCACATCCTCGGAGGTAGTGAAACCAGGACTCTGAAATTCCCTTGTTCTTTGTTCAAGGGCTTCTTGGAAGGGAGGTACTTTAATAATTAGTCAACAATAATACTTGTGCTATTTTATTCATTTCAACTCATATTGCACAATTACCCGCAAAAAACTCATATTGCATAATTGAAAATGTCAATAAAAACAGAGAACAAGAAAATCAGTATTTATATTGTAGGTATCTACAAACTTGTTCTCCCGGTGAAATACCTGCAGGCATTGAAATATGAAACCGTGGTGAACAATGAATAATATTCTTATTGTAGTATAGTGAGAGCAAAACATAGTACACACACCATAAGTAGGTGACATCGATATTTCACTCGAAGGAGTGTTCAACTTTTAATGGTCAAGATAAATGAACAGGGCTGCATTTCACTGAAGATGCTCTAGCGATAGTGTGAAATTCATTTGAAAAAAACTGAAAACACACGGTTGTTATACCATTGCCTTCAGAACTGAAAAATCTCTGTTCCTAGTCTCCTCGCCCAAAAGTTTTCATGTGAAAATGAAAAAATAATATGGTGAAGGATAAACTTTGAAAAAACAACTGATTATATATTTGTGTTCAATACAAAACAACATGCCCAAAACACAATTGGAGACAAGCAGAATCTACATTTTCTTCTCCATGCTCCATTATGTGTTACTCCCTCCGTCTCATAATGTCATTGCCACAAACACATGATTTCAAAGAAATTCACTTTGATTATCAAAAATAAAATATGACATGATCATCATCTGGAATGGTTTGTCTAAGGAAAGAGCAGAGGGGTACCTTCATTGTGTTTGTAAGATCGAAACTTCTATCTCCTGCAAAGTCTTTCCTATGTTTTGACTACAGGCCACCACATAAATATCGCCGCTACGACACAAGGTGATGAAAACAATGCGTACAGAACTTGCAAACCAAATCTAGTGCATTCTTGTCAATTCTTCACCAGACAAACCTAGGAAAGTTCTCTGCACATATTTAACCGCTTGCTAAATTATACATACAGTAGCAAGCATATCTTAGATATAGTTTAAAACTTTGAGTTTTTTAACACAGTTTAAAACATTGCTATCAATGTAGGATTGACTGCGTAAACATTTCCACGAAAGGGCGCGGCCATTACTTACGTTTTTCCTCTTAATAGAACATGGGAGGTGCATTAATTCTATGATAGAAAAAGGCTTCAGCCTGCAACCTCTGACACTTCATGACTGCAACAAAAGTAAGTGTCTTCAATCTTCATAAACATGCAGAGGGTTAGTATAACAGTTGCCTCGTACAGTCTGGTGACTTGACCTACTTGGCTACATACAACTTAAAATCAT
Source organism: Triticum urartu (assembly GCF_003073215.2). NCBI lineage: Eukaryota > Viridiplantae > Streptophyta > Magnoliopsida > Poales > Poaceae > Triticum > Triticum urartu. Next base: position 182,618,761 of record NC_053025.1, on the reverse strand, counting down.
CCAGATTTACGCCCCAATTTGTCCTCACTAACCCATAACTGATAGAAATGGTCAAATCTCCAATTGCTCACAGTATAATAAACTCGATATACGACCATAAACTTCTATATGTTTTCTCTGTGCCATTCAAAGGGTGTGCAGGTCTACACTGTTTACCCAAATTTGAGCAGTACTAAACAGTAAGGCATTTTTGTTCTTTCAACCATCCTTCACATCATCAGCAATCAGAGATTTAGAGATTGAAAATGCACACATGGTCAAATTATTTTGTCAGTTTTGGAGTGTGTGTACGACAACAATGCAATGTTGCACAAAGGCATCATCTGCCCGGCCAGAGTCATTAGCAAGCTCGGGGCGGTCGATGTAGCCACTGCATCGTACATCCTATCTAATCCATGGATGGTCTATGCGCATAAATGAAGTTCTCAGCGGCCAACCTTTTCAAATTAGTAAAATGACCTGCATCAACAGAGATCGTGTCAAAAATAAGAGGAAAAGGTTTATTGACTATACTTAACAGGGCCATGAGAGGAGGAAAACAACCGGGTTCTTATCAGTACAGAGAAAAAGGAAAAAGGCAAGGCAAGCTTTTATCCTCGCTGGCTTAGCAATTTAGTAGGGATGTCAAAACATAATATATAGAAAAGTGCACTGATGGTAAGTTTTCATCGTCACATTCGCTTTAAAGGTAGCTGACAAGTTAAAAAATATAGAGCCATCGACTGTACTTCTGAGTGTGATCGTCCACAGATTGCATATGGAAAAACTATATAGCAACAGGAAGTACATACTGAGGAGTTCATGCAGAAATAAAAGGGAAGAATTGCAGGAAATAGCAAACATGTTTGACATGAGTTCAAAATTGCTTCGGTGTCCAGTTTGAGTGGTACCAAATAGTTGTCGTTAAGCATGCAACCAAAAGTATCTCATCCTTTCGAAGTTGTACTGTAACATTAAAGGATCATGATTTGGTGGCTTGACCGCTTGATTTGTTAAAATGCTAAATTCATCTCCATCACTTCATCTCCTGGTCTTACATTAAGATCAACAGAGACTGGAGCCTCGCAGTTGCAAAGCTTCAGGGGAAAAGGCAAAACAGTTGAACATGAGTTAACATTATATCCAGTTCTCCTCATGGGCTTGTCTTTATTAGCAGCTGGCTACCTTGTTGTTTACCAGGCCTGAAAAATCAAACCAATCTATCAGTGGAACAACAGACATCCATAATTCATCTCGATCAGGAGAGGGCAAACAACTACCAACCATAGTATTTGTGAGAGTGGATACTGTAAAAGGTTGTTCAGCTCCCTTGCTGAACTTAATCTTAGCATTGTTTTTGCCAAACTGGTTGATTAGGATTTTTTTTCTCCAGAAGCTCTTAGACCAGATTATCCAAAACCGTCGCTGTTTATCCTAACATAAAAAATCATATCAGTCATTGAATATCTAGCTTAGAAGAAAATGAGACGCGGTATAGAAGTATAAGTATTATGTAGTTTCAATCTCACCATAACCGTGCATAATAGCAGCACCTCAGATTCCTGTTGGTGACCACCCTGTAGTGTATGGCGTGAGTTATCGGATGGTTGTGACGGACTGCAAACCGTGTTGGGTGGCATGAGGGCAAGTTGTCCCCGCGGCAGAGGCCAAGCTGAGCGGCTCGGGCAGCGAAGGGCGCGGCGCGCGGCTCGCGCGGCGAAGGGCGCGGTGGCTCCCGCGGTGGAAGGCGCGACGGGCGGCTTCCCGGCGGTGGCTCCCGCGGCTACGAAATTGGTTTGCTTGGTCTCAGTGTAGATGAGTTCAGCAATAGAAGCTTACTTGCGACTCCAGCGGAGTGGCGGCGTGGTGGAGGCAGAGTGGCGGCGGCCAAGCTGTGGCTTCGGAGGCGGTGAACAGCAGCGGGGGGCGGCTCCGGCGGCTGGGGAGGCAGCGACCTGCGGCGGGGGTGGGCTTCCGCGGCTGGGGAGGCTCCCGGCGACCTGCGGCGGCTTCCTGTGGCTCCGACAGCGCGAGGCGGCGGTGAAGGGCACGACTTCCCGTGGCTCGGCGCGAGGCTGCGGCGAAGGGCGTGGCTGCGGGAGGCGAACGGCGCGAGAGGAGGAGGAGGTCGTGCGGGAGAAAGGGGAGGTCGTGCGGGCGGTTTTATTTATTTTTTAATGCGGGGCAGATTAGCGATAGATCGACTGTGGTTTAATGTGTGGTTGGTAGTGTTAAACACACAAGGATCTAGGGCTATTAGATTTTAATGATGAATGGATATGATTGTTTAGATCTGCCCCTCTCTTTCTTTTGTAGTGGTAGTAGATATGTCGCCCCTCCTGGCCCCAATCCCGCCTCCTCCGCTGCGCCGCCGCGCAACCCCCAACCCCGCCTCCTCCCCCGCGCCGCTGCATCGCCTCCCCCAACCCCGCCTCCTTTGCGGCGCATCCCCATCCCGAAACATCGCCAACTCCACCCTGCCGCCATGCATCTCCGCGGCCCGCCGCCTCCCCCAGTGCGCCGCCCACCTCCAGCCCATGCACCCCGGTGAACTGCCGTCTACAGTCCCCTCCCCCCTCTCCTACTCCGGTTCTACCCGTTGACGTGCACCACAACCGGCCATGCTCTCAGGCGCCTCCTGCGGTCCTGTCATCTCGATCTTCTGCGATGCGCGCCGCTCTCCTTCCGGTGAAGCTCCACGTCCCCATCGTCTGCCCACTCCAGCGACCAACACGCATCTGTTCTTCTCGCGACGGCCACCTTGAACTTCCTGATGTAGGTTCTTCTTAGCGGCAGCACCTCACAAGAGCGGCAAGTCCGACTGTTATTATGAAATCCCCCATTTTGGGTGAAATTTCTTGTTGTCTGGCATTGAGATCAGGAACTTCCTTGGCGAGAAGAAGGTAGTTTCTTTTTTCTTGACCAGTCACACTCAGATCCACAAGCTTGACCAAACAGTCAGATCGTCGAGCTTGATTTAGGGGTTTTGTGATGCTCTGAGTTGGGCGTGTGCATAGAAAATATCTCCTTCTGGCCTACCCCACAGCAAAAATTTGTGAATAGATAGTCAAATAGAAAATTCTTCTTGTGAGCTAGACCTGTGCATAGAAAATGTTTGATAGTGTTGTATTTCATTCAAAAGAATTGAGTGGACATCTTTATAGATAGTCAAATATCTGATCATATACCATTCTGTATATGTGATGTTCCTATGGCTTTATGCCCATGAATCCACCTCTGTGTGTTATAGGAATCATGTATATAAATGGAACAGGTTCAGTTATCCTCTTAGTTTTTCATTATTTCTGATGCTTTTGGGAGTAATTACTCAATTTTGGTTTTCATTGGCTGTATTTTCCAGTAGAAAGAGATGGTTATTTTAGAGTTGAATGCCTACATGTTCGTTCATATGCTCTAGTAATTTAAATGTTGGACATGGTCAAGTAAAAATGTTAAAGGCATCCTTCCCTTCTCCTTTCTTTTGCTAACTCTTTGACGTGATGCCCGAAAGTAGATGAACCTTGTGCAACAAAATATTTGAACTTCGGTTAACTTCCTATTAGACACACTAATGCAATGTAGTATGCCATTGCTTTCTTTGAGTATTTCTTATTAGACACGTATTGATTTGGTTCAGAATCTCTTCTATCATTCTACAGTGATGCATTTCGTAGTATTAAAAACTATGCATCTACTTCTTGTGTTTATGCCACAAAAAAATTAGTATGGCTGCACACGGTCCATTGTTCTTGACCATCTTCTAGAGTAATTAGTATGGCTGCAATCCACTGTGTTGATTGTCAGCATGCCAACTTGATTAATACTAGTGCAACTCATCTTCCACTGTCATGGCGAGATGTTGTGCGTGTGCAGTGTGCACACATCCTGAAAACATCTTACTCTCTGATTGATATGGCGGCACAACATAATCACTTCAGATTAGATGTAGCATCATTTGTGGAAAAGCAGTGGATGGATAGGCTCGATGTGTTTGTGTGTGTTGTACATCGAGCCATGGATAGCAGATAGATGTCATCGACACACTCAACACCTGATGTATGTCACCGTCGGCGAGCAGAATCACATGTCGCCATGGACATTTACCAAGGCAAGGTGATTGGGAGATATTCGCTTCAAAACCAATACCATTCACTTCAATGTGTTCTTCCACCCTGGCTTGGATCAAGCCAGATCCCTATGGCAGGTAATCGATCACTTTCTTGTTATGTTTCAGTTTTGCAAAATATGTTGGAGGCTTTGTGCTGTTGTGGATATAATTTCTTTGCAAGGTTGTACTTGTTAGGATTGGTGTTATTGATGTGCTTCCATAATTTTGATGTAGATTGACAGTTCTATGTTTGGTAGTCAAGTTCACTTAAGCCAGTGCAAAAATCATCTTTCCTTGGTACTTGCACCTGTTATTATTTTTACACATAATTTTGATTCTAGATTAGCACAATGGCACATTCTCTTCTTTTAGAATAATTTCCATGCACACATGAACTAATTCATAGAACAACATGTATGCATTATTTTAAAATCATATATGTTTATGGTATTTCAACCATGTTGTGGCTGGAGCCTTCTATTTTTAGTTAAGTAGGAGTAGTCCCATACCATATTTTTTCTCTCGGTTATGCTCAAAAGTTTGTGTCTCCACTCTCGAGGATCCTTCCTGTCGCTCTACTGTTCCCTACCCATGTGAACAGAGGAAGGAAGAAGGTCACCATGTGGCAGGGGAGAAGATCACACATGAGGTGCAGGGGACAAACTATGTATGAGTTGATGCCATCTACCTACTTATGTTATACTTCCGACAACGGTGTGAGCGCGCGCATGCGTTCTGTGTGTATGTTCGTGCAAAAAGTGGGTGGTTATATTTTATTTTTGTGTATATAAGAGAAATAAGTTCAAAGATAAGAAATGGAAAAGTTTTAAACATGTAAAATAATAAAAAAATCTTGTGTGGATTTTTCGTGTAGAAATAAAATGTAAATTCACAATGAAGTTCATATATAAAAAAGTTAAACTACACATAGAGAAAAAAGGTCGATTTCTGGAAAAGTTGTATTGAAAAGTACATGTTCTCTAATTCTTGATGCTTATCTGGTCAGTCCCCGAGGAGTGAAAATGCAAAGCTCACACGTAACATAATATAATTAAAAATATTGTTCAAGTATTGTCCTCTAGAAAAGTTCATGCATATAATAAACTGAATACAGGAGGCTAGAAAAAATCAGACCCATCAATGAAAAATATACCTAAAAAATAAAAAGGTGAAAGAATGTACCTAAAAAGGTTAAAAAACTAGACGTCCAAATTTAAATAACAGAGTGGCTCCATGTTTATTAAAACAACTAGGATTTTTTTCGTTACTAAAATAAATAAAGCAGGAAGTCTAGATTAAAAAGAGGAGCGGTTCGATGATTATACAAAATGCAGATTTCCTTGTCATTAAAGAAGGGAAACAAGAAATTTAAAATAAAATAATGCAGTTGTTCATTGTAAAAAAAGTCAAAAAATCCAAATCTGCTTACAACAAGATTATAGGAAGTTAAAAATAAAAGAGCACTTAGAAGCGGATATTTCACCATTTCTAAAAAAAGAGAAGTTCAAATATTAAAAATAGAGAAGTTCAGAAATCATAAAAAAGAACTTTCATTTTTCTAAAATAAAAAACTCTAGAAGCTCAAATTCAAATAATAGACGGTCCAATATAAAAAATAAAATTAGGATATTTTCATTACTAAAAGAATTAAACCAAGAAGTCCAAATTACTAAAATGGAGAAGTTTGATATTCACAAAGAAAATAAGATTTTCTTTATTAAAAAAGGAATAAAAATGAAGAAGTTCAAATTAAACTAAAGGAGTAGTTCGATCTATATGGAAAAATCAAACTCTTTCTATTTCTGGGGAAAATAAAAGTATGAAGTTCAATTTTTAAAAAAGTGTTTGATGCTTACTTCAAAACATATTTTCTTCTAAGAATAAGACTAAGAAGTTCAAATTAAATTAAGAGAGAAGTCCGAAGTATATTGAAAACTCATTTTTTTTCTCGTCAGTAAAGAATAAAATGAAGAAGTTCAAATTAAAACGAGGGAGTAATTCGATGTATATGGAAAACTCAAATTTTTCTGTTTCTAGGTAAAATAAAAGTATGAAGGTCAATTCTTTTAAAAATTTGTTTGATGCTCAGTTAAAAATATAATTTTTTTTCTAAGAATAAGATTAAGAAGTTTAAATTAAAATAACATAGAAGTTTGAAGTATATAAAAAAGACTTAGATTTTTCCTTGTTACTAAAGAATAAAATGAAGAAGTTCAAATTTAATTAGCAGAGCAGTTCAAATATTTATCACGAAACTAGGATATTTCCATTACTAAAAGAAATAAACCAACAAGTCCAAATTACAAAAATAGAGAAGTTCAATATTTATAAAAAAAACTCAGGTTTTCTGTGTTACTAAAGAATAAAATGAAGAAGTTCAAATTAAAATAAAGGAGTAGTTTGATGTATACAGAATACTCAAATTCATCCCATTTCTAGAAAAAAGAGTATGAAATTCAATTTAGAAACAAAAATGTTTGGTACTTATTTAATAACGTTTTTCGGCCATAATTTTTTCAAACATTGTCGGAATGAGGCAAATAATATGTCATTGAATAGCTATCAAAAATGGGAAACTTTTTCATATATAAAGTTTTCTATAGTTCCCAATCGTTTTCATGTAATTCTGAAAAATAGCGAGATCATGATTTTTGCCTTCATCGCGAACGGAAATGCATTGCGTGAAGTAGTTGAACTTCTCGGGCATGTCTGTTTGAACTTCACTCTGTTTTTTGACGTGTTGTTTTTTTCCCGTAACTCCCAAACCACTTACCGAAGTTGAGAAAATCATATACCGATGCAAAGTTGTTGAAAACACGAACTTTCCTGTGTTGATAAGTTTTTCATGCTCGTGACGGTTCAAAAGAATTTTTTGAAATACATAATAATGTGTTTTAAACGGTATATATATGAAAAAATTAAACCGTTCATCGGAATGTAGCATATAATATACTGTTGGAAAGCTTATGAATATGAGCTACTTTTTCATGTAGACATTAGATTCAAATTCGTTGCCGTTTGAGAACAGTTTTAGAAATCGCAAAAATAACATCATTGTTGCCTTTTTAACATGTAATTAAAGGACGAACGTCTCGCACTAGAAATTTTGAACGAAGCAAGGAGTAGCACGTGAACTTCTTACAACAACCCTTTTATGGTTTTAGTTTTATATTCTTTTTAATATCACCTAAAATGCATTCCTTGTAATTGTTGAGCTGCTCACGGTTTTTACCTTGAACTTCGGTCGCATGTTTTCATTCGTAGTTCCTCACCCTGTTCAACGAAGTTGCACAAGTGATATACCTGTTGAAACTTGTTGAAAAAACTCAACATTTTTCTAATACAGATAAACTTTTGTTCGAACAACATACACCAATTTATTTTAATGGTTTATTTTGGAATAGAGCATACGATACACCCTTCGGAAGTTTTTGATCAGGAGGAACTTTTCTCACGTAGGGAACTTTTTGTTCCAAATTTGTAATGGATTGAGAGAATTATTTTAAAACACGAGAAACAACATCTTTTTGTGTTTTTTGAACATGTAAATACAAGATGAACCTCCCTCATACGTCCATTTTGCATCATGCTTTTATATCGATATTTATTGTATTATGGGCTGTTATTACACATTATGCCAAATACTTATGCCCATTCTCTCTTATTTTACAAGGTTTACATAAAGAGGGAGAATGCCAGCAGCTGGGATTCTGGGCTGGAAAAGGAGCAAATATTAGAGACCTATTTTGCACAGCTCCAAAAGTCCTGAAACTTCACGGAATTCATTTTCAGAATATATAAAAAATACCGAGGGCAAGGAGTTCACCAGGGGGGCACACCCTGCCCACGAGGGTGGGGGCGCGCCCTACCCCCCTGGGCGCGCCCCCTACCTCGTGGGCCCCCTGGTGGCCCTCCGATGTCCATCTTCTGCTATATGAAGTCTTTCGATGAGGAAAAAAATCATAAGCCATCTTTCCGGACGAGACTCCGCCGCCACGAGGCGGAACCTTGGCGGAACCAATCTAGGGCTCCGGCGGAGCTGTTCTGCCGGGGAAACTTCCCTCCGGGAGGCGGAAATCATCGCCATCGTCATCACCAATGATCCTCTCATCGGGAGGGGGACAATCTCCATCAACATCTTCACCAGCACCATCTCCTCTCAAACCCTAGTTCATCTTTTGTATCCAATTCTTGTCTCTAAGTCTGGGATTGGTACCTGTGGGTTGCTAGTAGTGTTAATTACTCCTTGTAGTTGATGCTAGTTGGTTTATTTGGTGGAAGATCATATGTTCAGATCCTATATGCATATTAATACCCCTCTGATTATGAACATGAATATGCTTTATGAGTAGTTACGTTTGTTCCTGAGGACATGGGATAAGTCTTGCTATTAGTAGTCATGTGAATTTGGTATTCGTTCGATATTTTGATGAGATGTATGTTGTCTCTCCTCTAGTGGTGTTATGTGAACGTCGACTAGATGTCACATCACCATTATTTGGGCCTAGAGGAAGGCATTGGGCAGTAATAAGTAGATGATGGGTTGCTAGAGTGACAGAAGCTTAAACCCTAGTTTATGCGTTGCTTCGTAAGGGGATGATTTGGATCCATATGTTTCATGCTATGGTTAGGTTTACCTTAATACTTTTGTTGTAGTTGCGGATGCTTGCAATAGAGGTTAATCATAAGTGGGATGCTTGTCCAAGTAAGGGCAGTACCCAAGCACCGGTCCACCCACATACCAAATTATCAAAGTATCGAACGTGAATCATATGAACGTGATGAAAACTAGCTTGACGATATTCCCATGTGTCCTCGGGAGCGCTTTACATCATATAAGAGTTTGTCCAGGCTTGTCCTTTGCTACAAAAAGGATTGGGCCACCTTGCTGCACTTTATTTACTTTTATTACTTGTTGCTCGTTACCAATTATCTTATCACAAAACTATCTGTTACCTATAATTTCAGTGCTTGCAGAGAATACCTTGCTGAAAACCGCTTATCATTTCCTTCTGCTCCTCGTTGGGTTCGACACTCTTACTTATCAAAAGGACTACGATAGATCTCCTATACTTGTGGGTCATCAAGACTCTTTTCTGGCACCGTTGCCGGGGAGTGAAGCGCCTTTGGTAGGTGGAATTTGGTAATGAAAAATTTATATAGTGTGCTGAAATTTACTGTCACTTGTTACTATGGAAAGTAATCCTCTGAGGGGCTTCTTCGGGGTATCTTCACCCCGACCAGTAGAGAAAATAGTTGCTCCTCAACCTACTGAACCTACTGAAATTGAAAATGTCTTCTTTGAAATTCCTTCGGGTATGTTAGAAAAACTGGTAGCTAATCCTTTTGCAGGAGATGGAACAAAGCATCCTGATGAGCACCTAATATATATGGATGAAGTTTGTTGATTATTTAAGCTTGCAGGTGTGCCCGGAGATGTTATTAAGAAGAAGGTATTCCCTTTATCTTTGAATGGAGATGCATTGGCATGGTATAGGCTATGTGATGATACGGGGTCATGGAACTACAAACGATTGAAATTGGAATTTCATCAGAAGTTTTATCCTATGCATCGTGTTCATCATGATCGCAATTATATATATATATAATTTATGGCCTCGCGAAGGATAAAGCATCGCTCAAGCTTGGGGGAGGCTTAAATCAATGTTATATTCATGCCCCAATCATGAGCTCTCAAGAGAAATTATTATTCAAAAATTTTATGCTCGGCTTTATGATAGCAATCGCACCATGCTCGGTACTTCTTGTGCTGGCTCTTTTATGATGAAGACTATTGAATTCAAATGGGATTTATTAGAAAGAATTAAACGCAACTCTGAAGATTGGGACCTCGACGAAGGTAAGGAGTTAGGTATGACACCTAAGTTTGATTGTGTTAAATCTTTTATGGATGCCGATGTTTTCCGTAAATTTAGCACTAAATATGGACTTGACTCTGAAATAGTAGCTTTTTTCTGTGAATCTTTTTGTAACATCCCAAATTTTCAATTTGGAATGTAATACATTAGATCATCCTTGCATATCATATTTTACTGCATTTTGGTTGATCCTAGAAAATTCTACACAACTCAAGGACCCTCGGAGAGAGTTGGGGATTTCGTTATTTTCATATTTGAGTTTTCTCAAATTTTGAAAATAGGATCATTTGATTTGATTTATTTTATCTTCAATTATTTCTATTATCAAAATATGAGAGAGGGAATAAAACGACTTTCCTAAAATAAAGAAATATTGAGGATTTAATAAAAAAATCAAATAAGATTTTATTTTGGTTTTATTTGCTATTTTATTTGAATTTAGGAAAAATGTGCGTTTTTCAAAATTGCATTTAGGCCCCAAATAAATGTTCAAACTGTGCGGCTCGATTTTAGAAGCCGGGAAAAATTTATTTCGGGATTTTTGGAGTCAGTTTAGTATTCTTTTTGATTTTTTTCTGAGCGTAATTATTTAAAAAAAGGGGTCCGAACCGACTTTGGGCCGTAACCGGCCAAGACTCCGCCTGGCCGGGCCTTTAAATAGTGTCGCCCGAGGCCGAAGCCAGCCCAAACCGCGCCCCCGCCCCAAACCCTAGCCCCGCCGTCGCGCCGCCGCCGCCGCCTCGCCCCGCGCCGCCGCCGGCCTGCCGCCGCCCCGCCCCGCGCAGCCTCGCCCCGCGCCGCCCCGCTGCCCTGCCGCTGCCGTCGCCGTTCGCCGGAGTCGCCGGAGGTAGACCTCGCGCCGCCGGTTTTTTTAAAACCGATCGGTTTTCCGTTGGTTCGTTCGGTTTTTTTAGTTCCTTTTTTAAATAGATCAGTTTTTTTGGTTTATTTATTTAGCGAGCGTTCGCCCGTTTGTTCGTTTTAACGAATGCGTTCTTCGGTTAGATCCAGTTAATGAACGTTCGTTCGTTAATCTGTTCGTCATTTTTCTTTTTCTCGGATTTAATCCATGATTTTTCTGATCACGATTCCTGATCCGTTTTTCGTTCTAGTATAACTTTTCGCTCGTTTATCGGAATCAGGTGATTCAAGCGCCTGGAGTTTCGTCTCGAAACCCTCTTTTCGTTTAACCAACTCAAACAAGTTTTTGCAACTGTAAAAATTGCCCTAGATCCAGAATAGTAAACGAAGCTTGTTTCTTTTGTCGTTTGTCTTTCGTTGCTTCGTTCGATTTGATTCTTTTTGCCAACCGAAGTTCTTAAGTTGAACTTTCTGGTTATATCTCTTATTTGAGTTTTACATGTGCATTAGTTGAGTACTTATTGTATGCTTGTTTGTTTGCGATAGAGTACCCGGAGTGCGCCGCTTGCTACTTTGAATCGCTAGGTTTTGCGGATCATCAGCAAGGCAAGTAACACTTTGATCATACTTCCTATTACCCAGTTTTATTGCATTAGATCAATCCTCACACATTGCATGATTAGGATCTAATTAAATTGTGGGTTTGGGGAGTAGTTGAGGTAGTACCTATTACATGTCATTATCAAACCTTTGGGAGTTACTTCTACGTTGCTTATTATGCCATGCTATGCTAGTAGACGTGGATTGGGTGAGTGTATCCATGACAGATGTGAGATTGTTAAATTAATGGTTTATCTAAGGTGGCAACTTAAATACACATCTGGGTGGATTAAGGCACCTGGGTATTCCAGCGATTGCCTGTTTTCTTTTGGACCGCCACCCAGGCTCAAAGGGATCATGAGATTATTCATGCTAGAAACTTCTGTGTGCAGCCACAAGCTACTATGGGCTCTAGCATAGTTGACTAAGTCGTGCGAACTCTTACAGTGGTAGACTAGCAGATGTAGGGGATGTAGGTTGGTACGGTCTACCCGTTCGTAAGGTGCTAGCGCTTCTGAAAGACTATGTCTCGGTCATCCGTTTCTCAAACACCATGTAGTGCGAGAAATCCAACGGAGGAGATCAAGTCTTGTGGGGGAAAAGTGCACAAACCTCTGCAGAGTGTATAAACTAATCATGGTTAGCCGTGTCCCCGGTTATGGACAACTTGAGTATCTAGTACCTAGATTATCATGTGAATCTCATCATGTTACTCTAAAATTAATTTTTTGGGTTTTGTTAATGATGATGCTTAATTGGGATTGAGAATGCTGTCAACCATTCTCAATGTTTAACAACTACCATGATAGTCCATATCTTCCGTTACCCTCTATGTGTTACATTGCCAGCATATTCCATGTGTTGACCCGTTTCGGGCTGCAATGTTAATGTTGCAGACTTTTCAGACGACGACTAAGGTGCCTTTAGGTCGTGGTTCTATACTCAGTGATGCTGTTGGAGTTGATGGACTCACTTATCTTCCAAGCCTTCCGCTGTTATCGTTATTAGATGGCCTTAAGCCATATTTATTGTAATAAGCTCTCTTTTGAGACACTCGATGTAATAAGTGTGTGATTTCTACTCTGTTATAAATCCTTCAAGTACTGTGTGGTGTCAGCATTACTGATCCAGGGATGACACCTGAGCACAGAGATTGGACCGTTTGAGGTTTGGTCGCTACAAGATGGTATCAGAGCACACACTGACTTTAGGACATGACCACTAAGCTAAAGACCTAGATCACTACTCACTCTTCTCACTCTGACTTCTCATCTTTTCTACTCTTTTAGGATGGCGGATGCAACGAACAAGTTCACACAACCGGATGAAGATACACCCTTTGGACGTCACTTGAAGGAAGTCACTAGATACCTGAACATAGGAATACCAAGCTTCACCGGAACCTGCAACGCCACTCTACCTGAAGAAGAGCGCTGGATGATTCAAGTTCAAGTTCCAGGAAGGACGTTCATGCCAGTCATTGAGCCCATAGAGTTTTCCTTTGATGCACCAACCTGGAGTCTAGGAAAGAGCATGGCAGCTCACATCGCCATGGGACGCATTGGAGAAGTTTACCGCAATGATCTCAAGGATACTATCTACCAGATTTGTGGGCGCCGAGATGAGCACTGGGAGATGATCAGCACCAGGAAGGATAGATCAGTTGCAGCTTTTATCTAGGAGTTAAACCAGCACATACGATGATAGGAGAACCAGATGTGCGCAGATATGATAGATCTGAAGAAGGCGATGATAAGAATCAAGGAACTGGAGGAAGAACTCAAGGCTACACGTGAAGATTATGAAGAGGAAATCGAAGTATTAGTAGGGAATAATGACGATCTGATCAAGAAGATTGGAATATTTATGGGAGGCCCTACACCAGTAGAAGAAGACGAAGAACCCAAGGAGATTCGCCCAGAAGACTACATCATCATCGATGACACCGACTCGGATCCAGATGATAGCGATGATGACTATGTTGATGAAGCTGGAGCAGATATCATGGAGTCTGCAACCGAAGAATATTTCTAGTAGACCAGCCCATCAGTAGTAGTAGTCCACCATGTAAATATAGTAGTCCGAGCACTTTTGTGATAGTTAGATCGATTGTATGCCCTTGTTTGATTGATTGAATGAAGTGAATTGTTTGCTTTTGCCTCATGTGCATATGGGTAGTGTTTTCTCTCTAGACCCCTCTCTATTCTTAAATCTCATCTTTTCTAAACCCTTAGATGCCTCCGAGACGTGACCCCAGATTTACCTTCCCACCGGAGCTCACCCAGTTGATCCAGCAGCAGAACAAATTGATGCAGTTGCTAGTCCAGAATCAGAATCAGGGGAACAACAACAACAACCCACCACCACCACCTGTTCATCACTTAGCCAGTTTTCTTAGGCTGAATCTGCCGGTGTTTTCCAGTAGCACCGAGCCGATAGTAGCAGATGATTGGCTCCGTAAGACAGCAAGGGAGTTGACCACAGCAGGATGCACAGATGCGGAAAAGGTGAAGTTTGCCGCACATCAGCTAGAAGGACCCGCAGCATCATGGTGGGAGAATTTCATAGCCACTTTCCCTGTCGACACTGTCACGTGGCACCAGTTTCAGCAAGCTTTTCGTACTGCCCATGTTTCAGCGGGAGCTATGGCCATGAAGAAGCGAGAGTTTCACAACTTGCGCCAAGGAGGACGGACAGTTGGCCAGTATGTGGAGGACTTTAGTAAGCTAGCACGTTATGCCCCAGATGACGTTGCTACGGATGCAGCTAAGCAGGAGAAGTTTCTGGAAGGACTGAATGATGAGTTGAGCATGCAGTTGATGGTAGCAACCTTCAACAACTACCAGGAGTTGGTAGATCGCGCTCTCGTGATTGAAGGGAAGCAGCAGCAGATTGAGAATCGTAAGAGGAAGTATGGACAAGGGAAGTACAATTCTGGAGCCCAGCAAAAGCCACGTTTTACCCCTAGACCGAGAGGACATTTTCAGCATACCCATGGAGGAGGTAGCTCGCACAATCACAATGGCACCAAGAATGGTAATGGGAATGGAGGAAGCAACGGCTAGAACCGCACCAACCCATCGACCCCAGCCAAGAGAGACCTGAGCCAAGTCACTTGCTTTAAGTGCCAGAAGACTGGACATTATGCCAATGAATGTCCTGAATCCCAGAATGGAAATGGCAATGGAAGCTCTGGGAAGAAGCCAAACCCTTTCAACAGAGGACAGGTGAACCACGTTAATGTGGAGGAGGTTGAAGAGCAGCCGGATGCCGTAATTGGTAAGTTTTTGGTTAAGTCATTTACTGCACTCGTTCTTTTTTATACTAGTGCATCGCATTCATACATATCAAGGGGATTTGTGGATAAGTATAAACTAGCAACCCAAGCCCTTAGATCACCCATGTTAGTAACCTCGCCTGGAGCAGAGTATATGGCTAGTCTATGGTGTGATCGGTTACCATTAAGGATTGGTAACTACGTATTTCCCTCAGACCTAATAGTATTGGAATCTCAAGGATTGGATGTGATATTAGGCATGGATTGGTTATCAAAGTACGAAGGAAATATTGAACGTGTCAGTAAGTCAATTTTGCTTACCACGCCAGAAGGGCGAAGGATCAAGTATGTATCCCGGCATGTGCCGAAAAGGACTCAAGTAAATTGTTTAACAGGAGTTGTGCAGGAGGAAGTACCAGTGGTGAAAGATTTCCCTGATGTATTTCCAGAAGAATTGCCAGGCATGCCACCGGATAGAGATATTGAGTTTTTGATTGAGCTTTTGCCAGGCACAGGGCCAATATCTAAGCGACCATATAGGATGCCCGCAAAGGATTTGGTGGAGATTAAGAAGCAGATTAAGGAGTTACTGGATAAAGGTTATATTTGCCCAAGTTCTTCACCTTGGGGATCGCCAGTACTTCTAGTGGAGAAGAAGGATGGATCGTTAAGGATGGTTGTTGATTATCGAGGATTGAATGAGGTAACCATTAAGAACAAGTACCCACTACCGATGATCAATGATCTGTTTGATCGATTGCAAGGAGCTAAGGTATTTTCCAAGATTGATCTGCGATTAGTATACCACCAGTTGAAGATTCGAGAACAGGATATACCTAAGACGGCTTTTACCACCAGGTATGGACTGTACGAGTATACCGTTATGTCATTTGGTCTGACTAACACACCTGCATATTTTATGAACATGATGAACAAAGTGTTTATGGAGTTTTTAGATAAGTTCGTCGTAGTGTTCATTGATGATATCTTGGTTTACTCGAAGAATGAAGAGGAGCATAAGGAGCATTTGTGTTTGGTTCTTGGAAAGCTCAGAGAACATGAATTATATGCCAAGTTTAGCAAATGTGAGTTTTGGTTGAAGGAAGTTGGATTTCTCGGACACGTTATATCTGGAGAAGGTATAGCAGTAGATCCCGCTAAGGTTGATACCGTGACAAATTGGGAAGCGCCAACAATAGTTGGAGAGATCCGGAGTTTTCTTGGACTTACAGGATACTACCGGAGATTCATTGAAAATTTCTCGAAGATTGTGAAGCCTATGACGGAGTTGTTGAAAAAGGATACCAAGTTCATATGGACTGAGGAATGTGAGGCTAGTTTCCAGGAGTTGAAGAAACGTTTGGTTACCTCACTAGTGTTCATTTTGCCAGATCAGACCAAGGATTATGAGGTGTATTGTGACACTTCACGTCGGGGACTTGGAGCAGTGCTTATGCAGGAAGGAAGAGTTGTTTCATATGCCTCACGACAGCTTAAGCCTCATGAGTTAAATTATGCCATGCATGATTTGGAGTTAGCAGCCGTAGTGCATGCATTGAAAACCTGGAGACACTTTCTCATTGGAAACCATTGTGAGGTGTACACGGATCACAAGAGTTTGAAGTATATTTTCACGCAGAAGGAGTTGAATCTCAGGCAAAGGAGATGGTTGGAGCTCATCAAGGATTATGATATGAGATTGCATTATCACCCCGGAAAGGCTAACGTAGTAGCTGAAAGCCATGTCAACACACTAATGACGGGAGATTTACCAAGGGAGTTAGCAGAAAACCTTCGTGAGCTATGTTTGGAAATAGTACCAAGAGGCAATGTAGCAGCATTGGAGATTCAGTCTACTTTGATGGATAAGATCAGAGACGCCTAGAAGACTGACAAGGAGATTGCCTCTATAAAGGAGAAAATGAGCAAAGGAAAAGCTAAGGGATTTTGTGAAGATGAGCATGATACCTTATGGTTTGAAGACCGTGTTTATGTGCATAATGATTTAGAGATCAGGAAGTTAATTCTACAAGAGGCCCATGATTCACCCTATTCGATTGTAACACCCCGGATATGACTTTCCCAATTTGTACTCCAACTCTTGCCGTTTCCGGTGTTAAGTTATTTTATTTTCTCGGGTTCGGGTTTTTGTCTCCGTGTGTTGTTATCGTTGTCATGCATCTCATAGCATGTCATCATGTGCATTGCATTTGCATACGTGTTCATCTCATGCATTCGAGCATTTTCCCCGTTGTCCGTTTTGCATTCCGGCGCTTCGTTCTCCTCCGGTGGTCATTTCTAGCTTTCTTTCGTGTGTGGGGATTAAACATTTCCGGATTGGACCGAGACTTGCCAAGCGGCCTTGGTTTACTACCGGTAGACCGCCTGTCAAGTTTCGTATCATTTGGACTTTGTTTGATACTCCAACGGTTAATCGAGGGACCGAAAAGGCCCCGTGTGTGTTGCAGTCCAACACCCCTCCAATTTGGCCCAAAACCCACCAAAACCCTCTCCATCATCTAGAGCGTTCGATCACGATCGCGTGGCCGAAAACCACACCTCATTTGGACTCTCCTAGCTCCCTCTATGCCTATTTAAAGAACCTCCAAAAATCTCCTTCTCCTTCCTATCGAAAAACCTAGCTCCTCATTCCCCGCGCCACGCCGGACAAAAATTCGCACCGACGGACATTGTCTGCGCCGCCGCCCGCGCCTACCAGGAGGCGCCACGAGGCGGGCGCCGCCGCCTCGCGCCGCCGGCATGGCGAGCCCGCGGGAGGCCCCCCGAGCCCGCTTCCTCCGCCGCCAGGCCGCGCCTCCTCCCGAGACGCAGCTCCCGGCTCCGCCGCCTCCCTCACCGACTCCGGCGGCCGGAGCACCACGCCGCTTCCTGCGCCGCCTCGCTGCTCCCTCACCGGCGGCCGCCGCTCCGCCGCGCCGGCCGGCCCCCGCCGCCACCGCTCCGACGAGCTCCGCCTCCTCGCCGCCCTGGCCTCATCCGAGCTCCTCCGGCGAGCTTCTTCTCCGGCCGTGAACAGTAACTCCAGCGGGCTGCTCCGTAATCCGTGCCAGATCCAGATCTGAAAATATCTCGGTTGACTTTTGCCCCGAAACCCTAAGTATCTTGCCATGTTCATCACATCGTAACTTTGCATCTGTAGCTCCGATTTGGGCATATAGCATATCAAAATGTTCATCTCAGAGAGTACATCATTTCATTCCATTGCATCATTTTCATTTGAGTTCATCTTGATGCCCGAAATGCTGTTAGAAGAGGGCTACTTGAGATAATTGTCAGATCTGCTGCTCCATATAGATATTTGTCATTTTTGCCATGATTATTGTGTGCATGATATGCCCATGAGCTCTACATATGTTTTGTTAAGGGTTTTGCCATATTTCTAGAGGTGCAACCCATGTATTTTTGTGATGTGTGTGGTGACGAGCACGAGCTTGCAAAGTGAGGCACTTGGTAGTGCTGATTTCAGGGACTTAGCAATTCCACTAAGTCCTTGGCTTGTTTATTTCATATGGCCATATGTTCATGTTGTTTCCTAGTGATCCGTGCCTCTTTTGAGGATGATCAGTAAGGAAGTTTTGTTAATCTTGTAGTGCTCTATCCATCCCTCTCTTTTTTTGCAATTATGGAGCACCCTAGCTTGAGTCAATCGAGCTCTACGTTTGTCATTTCGTTAATCTG